>NW_022631168.1:966107-1074364 GCF_010015895.1 Lontra canadensis | reverse complement strand
CGCATCTCACCCTGCCGGCTTGCGGGCAGAGGGGGTAGGGGGATGCTCCTGCAGTGCCCCCGCCCCCGCCCCCGCCGTGCAGTCTCTGTCCACCCCGGTCTGGGGCCCGGGACTGCACATGCACACCCACACGACAGACTCGCACGCTCAACAGCTTGAAGCTTTTGCCTATGAAAATTAGATTTATAAATTCACACTCCTTGGCTGGGGCAGAGGACTAAGGGGTGCTCAGAGGGACCGGGAGTGGCAGGGAGAGTCGGGACGTCGGGCTGTTCTCTTTAGAAATATACAAGCAGGAATCTCTTTCCTCAGGTTTTTATAAAATGTGCAAAATACAAGCCTCGTTTGCCCACAGGCACAGTTTACACCTGGTAGTGACCTTGGCTAAGAGATCTAGGTTCACCCTACATACTCACGCACACATGCATTCGTACACAAGCTCCCACAACTGATACTGGTGGCAACTGGCGCAGGAACCGGAAGGTCCCGTTGCTGGCTGGCTCTCTAAGCTTCTAGAACAGGGACGGGAAGAGGGGTGGGGCCCAGCTGAAGTAGCCGCCCTGGCTCTCCCGCCCTGGTCCCCCAGCTGCCACTGCCGCCTCTGGGGTGGACGGGCCGCCCGAGGGAGCGTCGGGCACAGCCCGGAGGGGCAGGCGTGCTGGGGCCGGGGGAGACACAGCTGCAGCGGGCATGGGGCGGGGGCGCGGTCGGTAGGGCCTGGGAAGCAGCGTGCGTACCAGCTCCGTTGGGGGGTGGTGGTGGGGGGGGGGCAATCTTTTTTGGGTGGGTGGTGTTTTTTTGGGCTTTTTTAAAAAATGGAAAAATTTTTTTTAGCTTAGCCCTCGTGGTGCTTCCCCCCCCCCCCCCCCCCCCCCGGCAGACCCCAAAAGTGTCAGGGAAAGGCAAGCCCCCCGGAGGGGTGGGGGGGGGGCTAAAGCAGGGGCTGCTATGGCTACAAGAGGGTGAGCTGGTGATGGGAGCCAGGGCGCCTGTCACATGACGCTCTCCACCACCACCACCTTGCTGCTCTCGGACACTGGGGTCAGGGTGGTCAGGCCCCTGACATCCGAGTCCTGAGCTCTATACTCCAAGTGGTGGAGGCCCCACACAGGCTGCGTCAGGTGCTGCCAACGCTGCAGGGGAGAGGGACACGTTGAGTCCCTGGGCGATGGCCCGGGGAGGGGAGGGGTGGGGGAGGTGCCCATGCTAGCCCTCGGCCTCTGTCCACTCCCCCCCCCCCCGCCACCGGTTGGGGGACCAAGGGCCCTCCTCCCGTGGGTACTGACCACACACCCCACTCTCTATACCAGGGAAAGGGGTAAGGGGCAAGGGGCAGACCCGTCTTCTCCCCACAGGGACCTCAGGCCCCGGAGGCTCTGCCTTCCTTCCACCCCCCTCCCCCGAGCCGGCCCCGGAGACTCCCAGCGCCGGTCCGTCCTAGCGGGCGGGAGAACGGGCCCTTGGGACGGAGACGGAATGCCTTGAGCCGGTGCGAGGCAGGGAGTGGAGTAAGGGAGAGGCGGGACGGGAGAAGACTGACCTCAGCCATGGTCCCCTTGGCTCTGAGGAGGCAGCCCAGGAGGTGGAGGGGCACACACAGCATGGAGGAGAGCGCGAAGCCCCAGCCCATGGCCTCGCCCCACCACGGGTACACGTAGGTGTTGTTGTAGACCAGCGGCTTGTAGTACACCACGTTGAAGGTGAAGATGCCCTGCGGGTGAGAACCCCGGCTCTCAGCCGCCGGAGGTCCCTCGGCGTCCCTCCCCCTGCCCAGCCTCCCCTGGCCCTTACCATGCAGACCAGTGGGGTGAAGAAGGACCAGCACCATTTCATCCAGGGGCAAGGTCGGTATCCGATCATGCAGGCCACGTCATCCATGAACCTGTCGGCTCCTGGGGCGGGTGGGGCACGAGCGCTGGAGCTAGAGACCTCACCTCCCCTGCAGGCCACGCCCCCTCCCCCCCACCCGGCCCCGCAGACCTACCGTACACCCAGGCGACCACCACGCACTCCCAAAAGGCCTGCCAGAGCAGGGTCGTGCCGCTGGCCGAGTAGTAGTCAAACAGCTGGAAGACATACATCCCGCCCTGGGGACAGAGCCCGGTCAGGGGAAGCGGCGGGGCGGATGGAAGCTGCGGGGGGCGGGCAGGGGGGAGAGGGGGAGCCCCCGTCCCGGCCCCACTCACATCGGTCACCATGGAGAGGTCGATGACAAAGCAGAGGGCACAGCAGAGGGCCACAGAGATTTCCCTTTGGAAACGGAAGTAGTAGGAGGCCGGGAGGAGGTCGAGCAGGCCAGTGATGAAGCCTTCCACACCTACAAACTGTGGCCAGGCGCTGAGGCCACGCCCCTCCCCCCTCCCTGCCGGCCAGCTCCCCTCCCCCCCTGCCCCCCCATCTCCCCCCGCCCCCATGTTCTGTCACCCCTGGCAAACCTGGCTGTCCAGGCCGAGCAGCAGCAGCATGAAGAAAAACAGGGCAGCCCAGAGGGGGGCCACAGGCATCAGCGTGACGGCCCTGGGGTAGGCGATAAAGGCCAGGCCTGGCCCTGAAGGGGAAGGGGCAGGGTTCAGACACGGGTGTGCCCCACCCGCGTTCCACGGTCATCGGTCATCGTCGCTTGCCTTCCTCGTCCCCCCTTCCCAAAGGGATGGACATGGACGCCAGCCCATCTCGTGGCCGAGGGCCCTGCCCTGCCTCTCGGGTCAAGGTGTTGCCGGGTGTCACTCGAGCCCCTAAGGGCGGGTCGTCTGACTTGGACTCCCGGCCTCGGATTCCAGCCGCTACTGCGGTCACAGGTCCCCGTGAAGCCCGGGAAGACCCTCCTCTCGCCCTGCGCCCTCCGGCAGATGGGAGGGGCGGTGGGCTTCCGTGGTCACGTTGGCCTCACAGATGGGCGGGGCCTGCGCCAAGGCCCTAGGGCCGGGTGGACAGGAGGAGCTCAAGGCTCCGCGGGGCCGGGCCCACGAGGCTCCAGCCCTCGGGAACAGCTGGGCCTCCCTCTGGCCCAGAGGGACGGGCCAAGTTCGGGGACCGTTTCTTCCGGCTCCCAGGATGACCCCTGGCGCGTGTGTCTGCGAGCGCGGTGCGCCGGAAGGCCAAGGCCGCGGCGGCCCGGGGGCGGGGGGCGGGGGGGGGGGGTCTTTACCTGACTCCGCCACCTTGGAGATGTGCACGCCCTGCTCTGCGGCCATGAAGCCCAAGATGGAGAAGACCACGAAGCCAGCGAAGAAGCTGGTGCCGCTGTTGATGAGAGCCAGGATGATGGCGTCCCTGGGGGCAGAGGGGCGGTGGTCAGGCTGCCTGCTGCCCAGGGGCGGGGCGGGGCGGGGGGGGGGGGGGGGGGGGGGGGGGGCACCTACTTGTAACAGTTGTTGTTGAAACGGTTGTAGCTGCCCAGCGCCGTCAGGGCCCCCAGGCCGATGGCATAGGAGAAGAAAATCTGGGTCCCGGCATCTATCCACACCTGCGCGGGGTCGGCCAAGGGAGGATGTGAGGGGCCCTGCGGCCTGGCCCGCCCCCCACCTCACTCCCCCAACACCTCGCCCTCACCTGAGGGGACCCCAGCTTCGACCAGTCAGGCTTGAGATAGTAGATGATGCCGTCCAAGGCGCCGGGCAGCAGCACGCCACGCACCAGGAGCACGACGAGGACCACGTAGGGGAATGTTGCGGTGAAGTACACGATCTGGGGGGCCGGGCGGCTCAGAGGGGCCCTGCGGCACCCGCCTCCCCCTCGGGGCCCCCAGCTCGGCAGGACGGCCAAGCGGGCCACACTGCCCCCTCGACGGCAGGCTGCTCCGAAGCCGGGAGGGAGGTCGGCCAGCAGCCCCCCTCTGCTCCCCCAAGCCTCGGCTCCTCCCCGAGGAAGCTCCACGCCGGGGCTGGAGCGGGAGCAGCTCCACGGCCGGCACAGGTCAGCGGCAGACGGAGGGAAGAGGTGGGGAGCGGGACAGCAGCCGGGGGGCAGATCTCGCGCCCCCCCCCCCGGCCCCCGACAGCACGTCACTGTGCAGAGAGGCCGAGTCTGGTAGTCGGGGCCAGACCCCGCCGGCCAGAGAGCGACACGGCGCCCCATTGACTCCGGCCTCCCGTGCACGCTGAGCAGAGCAGGACAGGCGGGCAGGGGAGACCATAGCCTGGGTGCCCCCCGCCCCCAACCAGGGCCAGCACAAGGGAGTGAGGAATAGAGAGAAAGCGGGGCAGGGGCAGGCGGCAATGCCCCGACACAGGCAAGGGGCGGCGGCTGCCTGGGCTTCTCCCCACCTCAGGAGGGAGAAGGTGGGTGGGGGGGGGAGGACGCTCCAGGCGTGGGTGGAGGAGTTTGGAGGTGGGAGGGGAGGACGATCCACGCCTGGGCGGGGGAGTTTGGAGGGACAGGGGGTGGGGGAAGGGGGGGACACAATCCAGGCCTGGGTGGGGGAGTTTGGAGGGGCGGGGAGGACAATCCTGGCACGGGTGGGGTAGTCTGGAGGGCAAGGAAGACGGTCCAGGCATGAGCGGGAATGGAGCAGTCTCGATTCAAGGACCTGCTTCGTGCTCAGGCCGTGGCCCCGGCCCCCTTCCCTGGCAGCGGTGGTCCCTGGCAGAGCCCGCCCTTCTCTCCCCCGTGCCCCACCATGGCCGTGCTGCCCCCAGCCCGGCCGTGACACCCCCAGCCCTGCGGGGGCCTCCGGCCGTACCTTTCCTGTGGACTTGACCCCCTTCCAGACGCAGAAGTAGACCAGCACCCAGCAGGCCAGCAGACACAGGGTCACCTCCCAGTTGAGGGCCCCTGGCACCTCCAACCCCTCGGAGAGCCGCAAGACTTTGTTCCTAGGGGAGGGAGAGCCCGTGAGCGCTGGGCCAGCAGAGGGTAAAGTGACTGGGAGCTGCCCCAGGGGTGGCGCTCCCCGCCCTGCCGCCCTCGGGTCCAGGTGGGGCCCTCCTGGGCGCCGGCGCACGCGGACTCGCGCCACGTGTAAAGCCCAGAGAGAGGTCCAGGCGAGCAGCGGCTCAGAGGTGTTGGGCCGCCTCCCAGAACTCCGTGATGGGGGACACATGGCCAGCGGGTTGGTCACACCTGGGCCAGGCTAGGGCATTTGCAGACACAGACTTGGGGGCGAGGTAGGTTTGGCAGGAAACAGTCACGTGCCAGCAGCCTCACAAGAGGGGTCTCTCGGGAATGGCACCAGGGGTGGTTTACGCAGGTGTGCGGGTGAGCTCAGGTGACGTCATCCGCTAAGGGGCAGAGCTTCTCAAGGGAGCCTCATTCACTCTGTGGCTCAGGGAGGGCTTGGAAGCCAGAAGTATAAGCTGAGGAACCATGCAGGCCACAGACCAAGGTGCAGGTGGTGTGACCGGCACAGCTAAAGGTCAGGGTTGCCCATTGCCCTGGTGACCCTAGCAGTCCAGATGGCCCTGAAGGCCATGAGGGCCCCCATGGAAATGGTGAGGGAGAGGCAAGTGCTACAGCCAGGGGAGACCCACGGGTCACATAGGTGCCACAAGCTCCTGGCTCCGGGCAGAGACGCCACACCAGGACCTGGAGGACATGCGGTACCATGGCCAGGGGACATGCGGGGTGTCGCGCTGTGCATATGCTGCATCAGGGCTGGGTGTGCCTGTCAGGCCCACAGCCAGAGGACCAGGAAGCCAGGTGCCCCCCGTTGTACCTGTTTGAGGCATGGCTGGCTGGCCAGGGGAATGGATCTACAGGAGGCAATGGGACAGCGAGGAGAGGGGGTCAGCCTGGGGGCACAGAGGAAGGAGGGTCCAGGGAGGAGCCGGGGCTGTCCTGGAGCAAAGGGGCCATTGGTGGCCAGGGCAGATGGTGGGGAGAGATGATCTGAGGGACCAGGAAGGAGGGGAGCAGACCTGGGGGGACTGTGAGGGGTGAGAGTGGTCAGAGGGGGAGCAGGCCTTGGAGTGATAAGGAGGCCAAGGCACAGACAAGATTGGTATTGGGTGGTGCCTTAACTGACTCTCCACCAGCTCTCTCACTGTACCTTTCCCATCAGCCACGTAGACAGAGGTGGCCCGCCAGTCCCTGTCTCCAAATGGCCAATCCTACAAGGGACAATTCAAAAGGAGCTCATGGTATCTGGCAGCATCCTAGCTATGTTAGCTGTAAAAGGAGCCCAGGTTGGGGGTGGTGGAAGGTGGCTGAGGTCAATCACTATTCTAATGGTGAATTGGAATTACCCACAGGTAAGATCTAAGGAGGTACATGTGGCATACGGGGCCTGTCACTACCTGCGGGGGCAGAGAGAGATGGGGCAGAATTATCACATTAATTTGATTTTCTTTTTCCCTCACTTTTAGCTGACTAATTGCTGAAGACCCTGGCCAACTCCACATTTCCATCACCTCCCATCTTGGCCAGTTTTCCCTGTTGGTTTGGCCCATGCAGCACTTTGTGCCCCGCTTTCTTGCTAAGCGCAGGCCAGAGAAAGTTGTCTAAGACCGACCTAGTGGCCACCCTGGGCAGTTCATCTTTCCCTAGGGCACTGGTTCCTATGCCAGCTGCCACTTTATCATGAGGGTTTAATTAGTTGTACCGGACTTTGGGCACTCTTGGCTTTATGATTTTCTGTCGTTGCGGGGGAGGGATTTTTTTTTTTTTAAGAGAGCGATGCAGGGAGGGGAAGGGGGATTGGGGGAGAGAGAATATTAAGCAGTCTCCATGCACCGTACAGATCCCCAATACAGGGCTCAATCTCACAACCCTGGGATCATGACCTGAGCTGAAATCAAGAGCCAGGCACTAAACCAGCTGAGCCACCCAGACTTCGTTTGCACGAGATCAAACAACCCAGAAACAGTGGAATTGTAATTTTGTGGCTTACTGACCTTGTTTCAGATCTGTAAAGAAAACTGGTTGAGACAATTAGTTAAGTGGGGCAGGAAAAGGAGTTAGCTCTCTGTACTGTATCTGGTTTCCTACAACGTTTTTAAACTTGCCCATAGTTTTAAAGTAGTTTTTCTGTGGATTACATCAGTTTTTTCCATAGATGATCAGGTTGTATACAAATAAGCGAGTTTTACTTTCTTCTTTCCAATCTGGGTGCCTGTTTCTGGTTAATTTCTCACCTCACAGTAGGACTGCGTTTTCCTGCTTCTTCACCTGCCTTGTAATTTTAGATTGGATGCCAGACATCATGAAATTTTGCCTTGGTATTTGTGTTCCCAAACATATTCTTGGGCTTTGTTCTAGGATTCTTTTTTACTTGGAAACAGTTTGATCCTTTCAAGTCTTACTTTTAGGATTTGCTCAGTGACACCAGAACAGATTTTAGTGGAGGATTAATTTAACTAGTTAGCAACCTCCAATGTTAGACAAGGTTGCGGTTAGAAACAAGGACTCTTATCAGTTGAAGAAGTAGTAAAATGCATGTGGGCATTTATTTGGCACTTTCTGTTAATATTTAAGATGTTCACTCCCTTTGACCCACCTTTGGGAATCTATCATAGAAAAATGCATGTGCAAATAAGGCAGAATCAAGCAGGATGTTAATTATAACATAATGTAAAAAATTGGATGAATGTAATGTAAAAAACTGGATGAATGTAACTGTACATTGAGTAAAGACTCAAGATGTCAGGACTTCAGGGGGGTTCAGTCGGTTAGACGTCTGCCTTCGGCTTGGATGATGATCCCAGGGTCCTGGGATTGAGACCTGCATCAGGCTCCCTGCTTGATGGGGGGCCTGCTTCTCCCTCTCCCACTCCTACTGCTTGTGCTCCCTCTCTCGCTGTCTCTCTGTCAAATAAATAAATAAAATCTTTTTAAAAATAATTTTTAAAAAGGAATCAAGTGGGTAGAAAGTGAAAGCATACAATTAAATTAAAAAAATATGAAACCATTAAAATAAAAGGAGAAAGTCCTGATGAAAAAGTGTATGCATGATACAAAACCCAGGAGCCATGCATGAATAAAAATGAATCCATGTCGGGGCGCCTGGGTTGCTCAGTGGGTTAAGCCTCTGCCTTTGGCTCAGGTCATGATCTCAGGGTCCTGGGATTGAGCCCCACATCGGGCTCTCTGCTCACTGGGGAGCCTGCTTCCTCCTCTCTCTCTCTCTCTCTCTGCCTGCCTCTCTGCCTACTTGTGATCTCTCCGTCAAATAAATAAAATCTTTTAAAAAATGAATCTGTCTAAATACAAGGAAATATCAAGTTCTTTGTGGTAGAGAACACCATAAAAGCATCAGATGGGACTCAACTGAGAAAGTTATTTATAAGTCAAACAGTAAACAAAGCAGGATGTGAAATCCAGAAGCAAAAATCCAAAAAACAAAAAAACAAAACAAAACAAAACAAAAACCACCAATGTCTAATTACACAAAGATGTTAGGCTCTATTATGGAAGAAAACATCATAAATAAAATGAAGGGGCACCTGGGTGGCTCAGTGGGTTAAAGCCTCTGCCTCCAGCTCAGGTCCTGATCCCAGGGTCCTGGGATCAGATCGAGCTCCACGTCAGGCTTTCTGCTCAGTGGGGAGCCTGCTTCCCTTCCTCTCTCTCTGCCTACCTCTCTGCCTACTTGTGATCTCTGTCAATAAAATCTTTAAAAATAAATAAATAAATAAATAAATGAAATGAAAAGACAAACAAGTTAGGAAAACATTAGTAACCCAAATGGTAAACTAAAGCTAATATTTTAAAAATGTAAATAACTCTAAGAAATAAATACATAAAAGACAAACATCGCAGTAGGGTGCCCTTGGGTGGCTCAGTGGTTTAAGTGTCTGCCTTTGGCTCAGGTCATGGTCTCAGGGTCCTGGGATCAAGCCCCACATCAGGCCCTCTGCTCAGTGGGGAGTGCTTCACCCTCTCTCTATGCCCCTTCCCCCGACACTTGTGCTCACTCACTCTCTGTCTCAAATAAATAAATAAAGTCTTTTAAAAAAAGTCAAATAACCCAGTAGAAAAATTATACAAATGACAAGAACATAGAATTCATGGAACAAGGATTGTAAACAGACCATTTGGTACATGGTATTGTTACCAGCAGGAAAGTCTCTTGGATCCCCAACCAAAGAGTTACATGAGGATCCGCGCTCAAATAAAGACAGCTGGAAGGAAGGTAGCAAGCACAAAGCAGTTTATTAAAGACAGTACATTCTCAAGTTGGGAGAGTGGACAGGCCCAGACGTGGCAACTGCACCAGGACTAGCTGGGGGTGTCGTTTCTTTTTGTTTGTATAGGTTATGGGTCATAGCTAGCAGGGGGAGGGGGTCTCTGACTGAGGTTGTTTCCAATCATCTAAGGGACTCCTACCAGTTGGGAAGGGGAGTTTTGGGCCCTACAAGGTAATTGCCAGAACTGTCAGGGCCATCTTCCCTCAGGGTCGGTTGGGGGCAGGGGGGACAGGAGGGGTTGAAACCACAATGTAAATATATTATAATGAAGCTATGGGTTACCCTGGGGCTGAGGTGGAAGAGGAGGGCACAGGGTGTTCTCAGGCTTCCAACCTATCACCTCTTTATCACCACCTCTGCCTCCAGCTCATGTCTAACTAAATGCCCACTTTAACGGTATGATCCTCTTTGTGAAAAAAAAAAAAAAAAGATGAATGCGGAATAATATATCCTAGGGAAAAAGCTAGAACACACATCAAACTGTTCAGAGTGGTTACTACAGACACTGAGATCGTGAGAAATTTTTACTTCCTAACAACACACCTTTGTGTAAGGTATGAATGATTTTATAATAAGCATATATTATAGTTGGAAAATTTTAAAATATCTAAGCATCCGGAATTGTAAATACACTATGATTCCAGTTTTGTTTTCCGAGTTTAAATATTCATGTACATACATTTGTAGTTCAGAAAGAAACCTGAAAGAAACCATCAAAATGTTCACAGTGGTTCCCTCTGGGTGGTGAGACTGTACAGGCGTTATTGGGGGAGAATCACTTTATAAGTTTCTGTGACTGCACAACTTCTCCAATGACCACTCTGACTTCCATAAACAGAAAACAATGTATCAGAGTCAAGAACCACAACGGAAATATTGGATCTTGGCTGAAAATGGGGAGGGGGGACCTGGCACACAAAACAAGATTCACCAAATGGATTCAGCCCCAAAGCATCAGGCATGTGTGGCCCCAGCAGAGAGAGCGAGTGTGGTGGGAGTTGATGTAACCAGTGCCTGGGAGGCACTTTCTTTCCCAAGGGCCTTGAGCAAAGCCATCTTCCCCTCCTTGTTCTGCAGACTACAGATGACGGGGTTCAGCATGGGAGTGAGGACCACATACAGCACGGACAGCACCCTGTCCCGCGAGTATGCAGAGCTGGGGAGGATGTAGCAGAGGACTGAAGTGACGTAGAACACACAGACCACCGTGATGTGGGCAGCGCAGGTAGAAAAGGCTTTTCATCGGCCCTTAGCGGAGCGGATCCTGAGAACAGCAGCCACGACGTGCATATAAGAGATCACAACCAAGGCACAGGGCTCAAGAGCCACCACAAAGCTGAAGAAAAACAGGGCAAGTTCATTGGCCTGCGTGCTTGAGCAAGAGAGTTTCATCATTGGAGGGAGGTCGCAGAAGAAGTGGGTGATAAGGCGAGGCCCACAGAACTTGAGTAGAGCCGCAAGGATGGTGTGGGTGAGTGCGTTGGCCAAGGCAAGCAGGCCAGAGATTGAAGCCAGCCCTGTCCGGGTCCGTGGGCCCATGAGGACTAGATAGGGGCTGGCAGATGGCTGCATAGCGGTCGTAGGCCATGGCTGTGAGCAGGAAGCACTCCCAGGGAGCCAGGAAGTGGAGAAAGAATATCTGGGTAAGGCAGGCATGATAGGGTATGGTCCGCACTGGTGCCAGCAGGTGTACCAACACCTGGGGCACCGTGTTGGAGATATATGCAATGTCCAGTAGTGAAAGGTTGGCTAAGAAGAAGTACATAGGGGTGTGAAGTTGGGAGCCCATTACAATAAGGCTGACAATGCCCAGGTTCCCACCACAGCCACTATGTAGACCAGCAGAAAAATGGCAAAGAGCAAGTGCCACAACTCCTCTGTGTCAGTCAGCCCTTCCAGAAGACACTGGGACAGCAGGGTCTCGTTCCCCAGCTTCATGGAACCAGGCACAGAAACCTGTAGAGTCCAACTCAGAGTCAGACAAGGATCTATGTTTGGAGGTTCCAGTTTAAAAGGCAGTGGCGGGGGACGCCTGGGTGGCTCAGTTGGTTAAGCGGCTGCCTTCAGCTCAGGTCATGATCCCAGCGTCCTGGGATCGAGTCCCACATCGGGCTCCTTGCTCAGCGGGGAGCCTGCTTCTCCCTCTGCCTCTGCCTACCACTCTGTCTGCCTGTGCTCATGCTCTCTCTCTCTCTCTAACAAATAAATAAATAAAATCCTTAAAAAAAATAAAAATAAAATAAATAAAAGGCAATGGGGGGTGAGGGAAGGTCCAGGGACAAAGAAGACAGGTTTCAAGCTTGAGGAAATAAGACTCAGAATTGGAGGAGGGGGGGGTAGGATCAGGAGGCCAGTGGTAAGGTCAAGGCCAGGAGAATGGAAACGGCAAGCCCACACCAAAAGGAGCTGCTCAGATCTTGAAGCCACAGTGCATGCACCTCTGAGGGAGACAATCCCTCAGAAACTTCTACCTGAGTAAAGGCCCTACATCTTGTAATGATCTGCAATGGCACCCTTATTTCCCCATCACCAAGACAGCAGAGGCCCAGCTCAGGATCAGTGATAAGACATTAGTCAGGTCCCCAAATGTTTATAGCAGCAATGTCAATAGTCAAACTGTGGAAAGAACCTAGATGTCCATCAACAGATGAATGGATAAAGGAAATGTGGTTCATATATACCATGGAATACTATGCAGCCATCAAAAGAAATGAAATCTTGTCATTTGCAATGATGTGGATGGAACTAGAGGGTATTATGCTGAGTGAAATAAGTCAATCAGAGAAAGACAATTATCGTATGATCTCTCTGATATGAAGAATTTGAGAGGCAGGATGTGGGGTTGCGGTGGGGGGGGTAGGGAAGGAAAATATGAAACAAGATGGGATCAGGAGGGAGACAAACCATAAGAGACTCTTAATCTCACAAAACAAACTGAGGGTGACTGGGGGGGTGGGGGAGGGATGGGGTGACTAGGTAATGGACATTGGGGAGGGTATGTGCTATGCTGAGTGCTGTGAAATGTATAAGCCTGATAATTCACAGACCTGCACCCCTGAAACAATTAATACATTATAGGTTAATTTTTTAAAAAAAGACATTAGTTGGGTCCCTCCTTCTCCTGCTCTGAACCTTTCAGTGCCTCCCATCTCACTCAGAGCCAAAGCCAAATTCCTTCCCATGGCCTGCCAGGCTCTCAATGATACACTCTCTCCTCTCCTCTCTCATCATCAGGCAAGAAGTCTGTCAGCTCCGTGCCCCATATCAGACCTTCAGACTTGCCCACAACAGCAGACACCCTTGCGTATTTCCTGCCTCAGCAGAAGAGTGTTCTGCCCTCCTATCCGGGGCTAATTTATCCAACTTCCCTAGCTACTCTCTTCATTGTGCCAGCCCTGCCTGGCAATCTCTTTACATGTAAATGTACTAAATGCCAATGATGGTTTATGTCATATTATGCCAATTTTACCTCAATGAAAAAGAAAGCAAAAATAAAGACTTTTTCAGACCCACAATAGCTGAGATAATTTGTTGTCAGCAGAAAGCCTGCACTATGAGAAATGCTAAAAACAATTCTCCACAAAGAAGGGTGATACCAGATGGGAACTTGGATCTACGTGAAGTCATGAAGAGTTCCAGCACTGGGTGTTCTACACAACTAATGAATCGTTGAACACTACATCAAAAGCGAATGATGTACTATATGTCAGCTAATTGAACATAATTTTTTTAAAAAATGTGTTCCAGAAATGTAAAGTATGTAAGTAAATATAAAAATATTTTTCTCGGGGCACCTGGGTGGCTCAGTGGGTTAAGCCTCTGCCTTCGGCTCAGGTCATGATCTCAGGGTCCTGGGATCGAGCCCCGCATCGGGCTCTCTGCTTAGCAGGGAGCCTGCTTCCTCCTCTCTCTCTCTCTGCCTGCCTCTCTGCCTACTTGTGATCTCTGTCAAATGAATAAATAAAATCTTTAAAAAAAAAAAAACTTAACTTTAAAAAAAATATTTTTCTCATTTTAAAATTTCTTTCTATCATAGCAAACCATTTAAAGCAAAAATGTGAACAACATAGCATGGGGTTTATAACCACTATAAGAAATAAAATATATAAAAGCTTACAAAGTAGATGAGGGGCTAATTGTAATGTCCTTACATTAAATGTGAAATGATCTGAAATTATTTGAAGGTAGTCTATAATAACATAAAATACTTATTAGAAACCCTAGAACCCTAGACCTAAAATATATACACACATAGCGAAATTCTAGAGATTAGTCAAACTGAAAGAGGTCATAAAAATATGGAAAGGGGAACACAGAACACATGGGGCAAATAGAAAATAAACAGCAGGATGGTAGATTTAAACTCAACCATAACATTACTTACAATTTTTGTAAATTGTCTAAACAGTGCAGCTAAAAAGCAGAGATTGCTACAGTGGATAAAAAGGCAAAGCAAAACTATGCATAAGAAAACTAAGCATAAGAAATCCACCTCAAGGGGTGCCTGGGTGGCTCAGTGGCTTAAAGCGTGCCTTTGGCTCAGGTCATGATCCCAGTGTCCTGGGATCAAGTCCCACATGGGGCTCCCTGCTCAGCAGGGAGCCTGCTTCCTCCTCTCTCTCTGCCTGCTTCTCTGTCTACTTGTGATCTCTGTCTGTCAAATAAATAAATAAAATCTTAAAAAAAAAAAAGAAATCCACCTCAAGGACACCTGGATGACTCAGTGAGTTAAGCCTCTGCCTTTGGCTTGGGTCGTGATCTCAGGGTCCTGGGATAGAGCCCCACATTGGGCTCTCTGCTTGGCGGAGTCTGCTTCCCCCTTCTCTCTGCCTGCCTCTCTGTCTGCTTCTGATCTCTTTCTCTGTGTCAAATAAATAAATAAAATCTTTAATAAAAAAAAAGAAATCCACCTCAAATATGAAGACATGAAGATATGGTAAAAGTAAAAAGATGGTTAAAGATATACCACACAAACTCTAATCTTAAGAAAGTTTGAGTGCCTATATCAATAGGCAGAGTAGACTTCAGGACAAGGAAGGTGATGGAATGGAGGACTTTTGCTAATGATAAAGGGGTCACTTCATGAAGAGGACCTAAAACTCTAAATATGTATGTGCTACAAATAAAGGGGCTTCAAAATACATGAAACGAAACTCACAGAACAGGGAAAAACAGAGTGGGAAATCATTAGAGAGGGAGACAAACCACAAGAGACTCTTAACTCTAGGAAACAAACTAAGGGTTGCTAGAGGGGAGGTGGGAGGGATGGGGTAGCTGGGTGATGGGCATTAGGGAGGGCACATAGTAAGATGAACACTAGGTGTCATACGCAACGATTAATTACTGAACAGTGCATCTGAAACTAATGATGCATTATAAGTTGGCTCATTGAATTTAAATTTTAAAAAACTCACAGAAAAGAAAGGAGAAATAGATAAATCTGCAATCAGAGGTAAACATTTTAACACTCCTCTTGTAGTAATTGATAGAACAATATTGCAAAAAATCAGACATAGAAGAGCAAACTAAAATCTCAACACATGGTAAGAAAGAAATAATGAAGATAAGAGCAGATATGAATAAAATGTTAAATGGACAAATGATAGAGAAAAATCCATGAAACTGAAAGCTTTAAAAAAATAACAAGAAAACTGATTTTTTAAAAAAGTGTAACCAGGGAATATCAGGAACATTATTTGCGAATAAGGAATTACCAAAACTGACTCAAGAAGAAATATAAAACATGAATATCCCCAAATCTATGAAAGAAATGGAACAGAAAACTCCAGGCCCACATGGCTTTACTAGTGAATACTACCAAATACTTAAAGAACAAATATTACCAATCCTATACAAATTCTTTCGGAAAGCAGAGGAGGGGAAACACTTCCCAAATCATTTTATGAGGCCAGCATTACACAATATCAAAACCAGATGAAGACATTGCAGGAAAAGAAAACCATAGACCAATATCCTGGTCAAGAAAAAACTTGATTAAATATTAGCAAATTCAGTCGCGTGACCTATAAAGAGGATGATACAATCATGACCAAGTGGGGTTTATCCTAAGAATGAAAGACTGGTTTTCATTTAAAAAAAAAAAAATCAATCCAGGGTGCCTGGGTGGCTCAGTTGGTTGGGCGACTGCCTTCAGCTAAGGTCATGATCCCGGAGTTCCGGGATCGAGTCCCACATTGGGCTCCCAGCTCCATGGGGAGTCTGCTTCTCCCTCTGGCCTTCTCCCCTCTCATGCTCTCTCACTCTCTCTCTCAAATAAATAAATAAAATCTTTTTTTAAAAAATCAATCCATGTCATTCATCACAACCCCACCACCACCACCACCAAAGTTTGAGAAACAAGGTATGGATGTTCACTACTTCTAGTCAACATTGTCCTGGAAATCCTAGGCAGTACAATAGGCAAGAAAGAGAAATAAAAGTGATACAGATTGGAAAAAAAAGAAATAGAATTATCTTCATTCAGAGATAACATATTTGTGTATGTAGAAAATCCTAAGTAAGCTACAAAAAAAATAATCACTATCATTTATAATAGTATCCCAAACCTGAAACACTTAGTGACACATTTAATAACGTATGTGCAAAATCTTTACAGTGAAAACTAAAAGCTATTGGTAAGAGAAATTAAAGAAAACCTACATAAATGAAGAAATAGATCATGTGCATGGATCGGAAGACCATGTATTCTTTTTTTTCTTAAAGATTTTATTTATTTATTTGATGGAAAGAGAGAGCGCATGCAAGTAGGCAGAGCAGCAGACAGAGGGAGAGGAGAAGCAGGCTTCCAGCTGAGCAGAGAGCCTGACCTGGGGCTTGAGCCTAGGACCCTGAGATCATGACCTGAGCCAAAGACAGAGGCTTAACCAACCACCTGGGTGCCCCAAGACCCAGTATTCTTAAGGGGTACATTCTGACCACACCAATCTATAAATTCAATGCAAACCCAATAAAAGTCCTGACTTTGCAGAAATTGACAAGCTGACTTCAAAGTGTGTATGGAAATGCAAAGAACCTAGAATAGGCAAATCAGATTTTGAAAAAGAGGAATAAAGTTGAAAGACATAAGGATGACTAAAAGAGGATATAGATGGAATGGAAATATCATACGTCACTGGTGGGAGTGTAAATCGGTAGAATCATACTGGAAAACAGTTCTTCAGTTTCTTGTAAAGGTAAACTTAAACTAGCCACAGTAAAGAATATCCAATGGGGGGATAAAAAAGACAGTCTCTTCAACAAATGGTGTTGGGAAAATTGGACAGCCACATGCAGAAGAATGAAACTGGACCACTGTCTTACACCACACACAAAATTAGACTTATAATAGGTGAAAGACCTAAATGTAAGACAGGAATCCATCAAAATCCTTGAGGAGAACACAAGCAGCAACCTCTTCGACCTCAGCTGCAGCAACTTCTTCCTGCAAACATCGCCAAAGGCAAGGGAAGCAAGGGCAAAAATGAACTATTGGGACTTTGTCAAGATAAAAGCTTTTGCACAGCAAAGGAAACAGTCAACAAAACCAAAAGACAACCGACAGAATGGGAGAAGATATTCGCAAATGACATATCAGATAAAGGGCTCGTATCCAAAATCTATAAAGACCTTCTCAAACTAAACACCCAAAGAACAAATAATCCAATCAAGAAAGGGGCAGAGGACATGAGCAGACATTTCCACAAAGAAGACACCCAGATGGCCAACAGACACATGAAAAAGTGCTCCACATCACTCAGCATCAGGGAAATACAAATCAAAACTACAGTGAGATACCACCTCACACCAGTCAGGATGGCTAAAATTAAGTCAGGAAATGACAGATGCTGGCGAGGATGCGGAGAAAGGAGAACCTTCCTACACTGTTGGTGGGAATGCAAGCTGGTGTGGCCACTCTGGAAAACACAATGGAGGTTCCTCAAAAAGCTGAAAATAGAGCTACCCTATGACCCAGCAATCGCACTACTGGTTATTTACCCCAAAGATACAAAAGTAGTGATCAGAAGGGGCACCTGCACCCAAATGTTTACAGCAGCAATGTCCACAATAGCCAAACTATGGAAAGAACCTAGATGTCTATCCACAGATGAATGGATAGAGAAGATGTGGTGTATATATACAATGGAATACTATGCAGCCATCAAAAGAAATGAAATCTTGCCATTTGTGATGACGTGGATGGAACTAGAGGGTATTATGCTGAGCGAAATATGTCAAAGAGAGAAAAACAATCATCATACGATCTCATTCATGTGGAATTTAAGAAACAAAACAGAAGATCATAGGGGAAGGGAGGGAAAAATTAAACAAGATGAAATCAGAGAGGAAGACAAACCATAAGAGACTCTTAATCATAAGAAACAGATTGAGGGTTGTTGGAGGGGAAGAGGGTGGGGGGATGGTGATGTAATGAGCACTGGCTATTATATAAGACTGATGAATCACTGAACTCTACCTCTGAAACTAATAACACACTTTATGTTAATTAATTGAATTTAAATTAAAAAAATAGGGACACCTGGGTGGCTCAGTTGATTAAGCGGCTGCCTTCGGCTCAGGTCATGATCCCAGAGTCCTGGGATCGAGTCCCGTATTGGGCTCCTTGCTCGGCAGGGAACCTGCTTCTCCCTCTGCCTCTGCCTGCCTCTCTGCCTACTTGTGATCTCTCTCTCCCTCTCTGACAAATAAATAAATTTTTATAAAAATCTTTAAATTAAAAAAATAAACTTACACTTTCCATATGACCCAGAACTCTCACTTCTATTACGCAAGAGAATTAAAAAATATATGTCCTTTAAAAAAATATATATATAGGGGCACCTGGGTAGCTCAGTGGGTTAAGCCTCAGGTCATGATCTCAGGGTTCTGGGATCGAGTCCCGCATCGGGCTCTCTGCTCAGCAGGGAGCCTGCTTCCCCTTCTCTCTCTGCCTGCCTCTCTGCCTACTTGTGATCTCTATCTGTCAAATAAATAAATAAAATCTTAAAAAAAATATATATATATATATGTATATCCTTGCAAAGACTTGTACATGAATTTTCATGTCAACTTTATTAGTAATAATCCCAATTTGGAAACAAGCCCAATGTCCATCAGCAGGTGAATGGTTAAACAAATTATGGTATATCCATGCAATAGAATGCCGGCCGGTAACAAAGAGGGATGAACTACTGATACACCCAACAACTTAGATGAATCTCCAAACCATTAGGCTGAGTAGGCAAACCTAAGCTATATTTGTTGTCTGGGGGCAGAATGTAGAAGGGGAGAGTGTCTGTACAGAAGCACAGGGGGAATTGTGAGAGTGATGAGAATGTTCTGTATCTTGACTTTTGCTGTGTACACCTTTGTCCTAACTCATAAAACTGTATACTTTAAAAGTGTGTAATTTTCCATGTGTGCATTTCGCCTCAAATAAATTGAACAAAAACAAAAAAGAGAAGGGACAAACAAAAAATGAATAGCGAAATGGCAGACTTAAATCCCACCATATCAGTAGTTATACTAAATGTGAATTTGCCAAACAATCCAACTTAAAAGGAGACATTGTTAGATTTTGTAAAAGACCAAAGTATGTGCTGTCTACATGAATCACATAATTAAAATATAAAGACTGGTAGGTTGGAAGTAAGAGGATGGGAAAGGACTTACAAATAAACAGTGAGTGAAGAAGGCTAACATGGTTGTATGTGTATTAGATAAATCAGATTCAAGAAAAACTGTACATTTCATAATAGTAAAAGTAGCAAATACTCCATCTGGAAGAGAAAATGATCATAAATATGTTTGTGCCAATAACATATGTTCAAAATCCATGATGCAAGAATTAATAGGATTCATAGGTAAAAGGGACCAGTCCAAAGTTACATTTAGAGATTTTCACAGGCGTTCTCAGCAGGTGAGAGAATGAGCCAACCCAGCTGGTCAAGACACAGAACAGGGATTGGGAAGCTACAACCTCCTGGCCAATGCCAGCTCTGCGTCTCTTACATGAAGAGCTTATTGGCCCCCGACCTACACCATCTGGTGAATAGTGCCAGCTACCTTGATTGACGTTTTTAGAACTCTCAGTTCGAAATCTCAATTTCAGATGTGTGTCTACTGCACATTGTTTTCTAGTACAAATATGTCTTGTAAGCATTTGCTAGGCCCAAACCCAATTCTCAATGAATTTAAATTTTAAGGATTGAAATTTAACTGAGTACGCCTCTGCCCAGCCATGCCTTGTTCTTGATTTTATAGTAAAAGCTTTCAACTTTCCACCGTCAAGTATGATGTTAGCTGCAGGGTTTGTCATATGTGGCCTTTATTATATTGGGGTTTATTAATTCTATGCCTAATTTATTGAAGGTTTTTATGATGAAAATACGTTGTATTTTGTCAAGTGCGTTTTCTGCATCTATGGACAAGATCCTGTGACTTTTACCTCTCATCGTAGCAATGTGGTGTTTCACGTTTATAGAAACATCCTTGTTCTCTAGCTTCAGGTCGACCCGCCAGATGCCTCAGATATTAAAGCTGCCTGCCCAGGAGCGCCTGGGGGGCTCCGTCGTCAGTGAAGCATCTGCCTTCGGCTCAGGTCATGATCCCGGAGTCCTGGGATTGAGCCCCATGTCGGGCTCCCTGCTCAGCTGGAAACCGGCTTCTCCCTCTCCCTCTGCCTGCCCGTCCTCCTGCTTGTGCTCTCTCTCTCTCTCCTTCTCTGTCAAATAAATAAAATCTTAAAAAAAAAAGTTGTCTACCCAGTAGAAAGTAAGAAACAGGACTGACAGGGAGAGTTGAGTTCCAGTCTGGGGCTCTCTTTGGTGACATTGCTCAATGAAATTCTCCCTCAAGCCAGAAGCCATTGTAGACACTGGTCACCCTCTTGCTTTGACACCTTCCTCACAGACAAGACAGGTTTGCCTTTGTTTTCCCAGCTTCTTCTGGAAGACCTACTTATAGACACCCAGGCAGGTACAAGTTCATGTAGTCCCAGCGTTCTACACAACTCCGTCTCTCTCTGCAGTGTGGACTGTCCCCAGACAATGCTTTGTTCCTCCTCTCTCCATCCCAGAGACTCACCTCTCGTACTGGGGCCTCGGCCATTCCCCTCCGAGGCCACTCTGCTGCTTTGTAAGCAGCCCCACCTTGGTGTTACATGAGGGCGTCTTTCAGGGGAAGGCGAAGAATAACCTACTTCCTCTCCTCCCCCGTCCCCCCGCCCGAGGGGGACCACTTCCCCTTTTGCTTTCCTCAAGGACCCTTGTCATGACTTTCGGGAAGAAAGCAGCAGTATAATGAACCGGAGGAACACTCTGGGGAGAGATGATGCAAGAGAGCCGCACAAAGGAAGGAGCCTCGGGGGACAAGGCCTCAGCCGACAGGTGAGTACAGAGGGTGGCGTGGGACCCACTTAACCTGCTGCCCCAGCACTTTTCTTCACAGATCTGAATCAAGGCCAATAAGCCACAAACTCTTACTTGGTACTCTGGTGTTTTAGATTAATACATAAATACAACTGTAAAACTAAGGCGATAGTCCCACATGCTGACAGTAGTTCACATTGAATAACAGGACACAATAATTTCTCCCATTTCCTAAATGTCTTCAATTGCCTTATATTACTTGAATCTCTGAATTCCAGAACCTCTCCTCCAACATGAGAACAAAGGCAATCTTAGGAGGTGGAGAAGCTAAAATTAAACTCAGACACAGAATAGCAGGTGTTTTATTTTGTGAATTTATTGAACATATAATTACCAAAGAAAACACCTGGATCCCAAGCGCCCAAGGACCAAAATAGGCAAAAGATTAGGCCCCAATAATAAAGGAGCAACTACTGCAGAAATCAGTGGCCCAGTCAGGGCTGCCCGAGGATGGGACACGCAGTTCGGTTCAGCCCCCTTTATCCTGCTGCGGCTTAGAGAAAAAGGGAGGCACAATGCGCTGCATGGTCCGAATCACCAGGGAAACCTGGTCAAGACAGGAGGTGATGGAAATCTGGAGTTGGCCAGGGTCTTCAGCAGTCAGTAGGCTAACAGGGAAAACAAAATAAAATTCAGGTGAGGGGGCGGAAGGGTACATCGCCCATCTGTCCCTTCGCACAGCAACAATCCTGGAGCATCACACTCCTTCCTTAGACTTACCCCTTCCCTGTTCCCATTACAGCTCCTCCCGAACTCGCACTGTCCCCAGCCACTCGCCACCAACCTCCCCCGGACCACCGTAAAACTAACACAGTCAGGATGTTTCCGTTTACGCTGAGCTCCTTCCGAACTGGTCCTTGAAGTTCAGCGTTTGGATTCAGGAACCGGTAGGCAATCTCCGCCTCCATGGGCGATGGGAAAGGCACAGTGAGGACGCTGGGGAGCTATGGTTAAGGCACCATCCATAGCATCCATTTCGCCTCTGCCGCAGGCCTCCTCCTCCACGAGGCCTCTTTTCCGGCCAGGCTGACCCTCAGGCTGTCCACCCCCTCCCCCCGCTGCACACACCGGCCACCCTCGACGGCCCTGCCGCTACCCCTGCATTCCCCCCAGGCTGGTTTTCCCCACCTCCACCACCATCCTCTGCCAGCAGGGGCCAAACCCCAGCCAATACCCTCCAGATGTCCAGAGTTCCTGCTCCCCTTTCAAGCCCGCTTGCCTGTGTCCCCCATCAAACCACCTTCAGCCCCTCCCCGTGCCGTCCAGCCCACAGGGGCTCCATGGAGAGGATACAACTGAAGCGGCTGGTTCCTGGGACCTCCAGCCGCGGGTGCTGCATCTCCATCATGCCCTGGTGCGCCGGGGGCTTTCTCCATCTGACGAGCGCTGGCACACGCGGCGCCTGCCTCTCCCTCAATGCCGGGACTTCTGGGATTGCTCGGGCTTCCGCGGTGGCTGGGGTCACCGGGGTCACGGGGACCACCTGCACCACCAGGGGCTCTAGGGTCATGGAGCTCACCAGGACCACCTAGCGCACCCACCGCAATGCCCGCAGTGCCCGCCCCTTCATGCACTGCACTCCTGGCCCCTCCACCGCCTGCCTCAGACCCCATCTTAACTCCTGCCTCACTCCTCACGAGGCCCGGAAGGACGAGGGCGTTGCTCACCAACTTTCACCCCCTAGTGCCCACGGCAAGGCGGGACACCCAGAGCGCCTGCGCAAACACGCCCCCCGTACTGCCCCCTGGCTCGTGATTGGCTCCCACCAAGCAGCCCTAGAGACCCCGTACGTGCCCTCTGCACCCAGTCAGTGCCCGGCGGGCTTATGACGGTCCACTGCCCGCCTGCTGCGTTTCCTTAGCGCCGCTGCCGGAGCAGGCGCCCTTGTGGTCTGGTCCTCTGCTGCTCGCACTGCCTGCTCACTCCCGACTTCCTGCCCACCCTGCCCCTCCTGTAATGCCCGGCGCCCTTCAAAACCTGCCCTTCTGTCAGCCTGGCTGAGCGCGCAGGACCGGCAGGCTGACTGCATGTCCACACATCAAGTCCTTCGCTCATGGCTTATTTAAAAAGAGGCCCTGAAATATTATGCAGCCATCAAAAAAGAAATGAAATCTTGTCATTTCCAATGACATGGATAGAACTGGAGGGTATTATGCTGACTGAAATGAGTCAGGCAGAGAAAGACAATTATCATATGATCTCCCTGATATGAGGAATTTGAGAGATAGGGCAGGGGGTTGTGGGAAGTAAGGAGGGAAGAAATGAAACCAGGTGGGACCTGGGAGGGAGACAAACCATTAGAAACTCTTAATCTCAAGAAGAAAACTGAGGGCTGCTGGGGGCTGGGGATAGGGATAGGGTGGCTGGGGGACGGACGCTGGGGAGGGCATGTGCTATGGTGAGTGCTGTGAAGTGTGTAAGCCTGGTGATTCACAGACCTGCACCCCTGGGGCTAATAATATATGTTAATTTAAAAATAATAAAATAAAAAATAAAAATAAAAAACAAGCCCTGAGCTGGATTTGGCCATGAAGCTGTAGTTTGACAATTCCTGTTCTATGTCTTAACAGATTGTATTGGCTGCTTCTCTCATTTCCAAAGATTAAGAATCTCTTATGGTCTGTCTCCCTCTCTGGTTTCATCTTGTTTCATTTTTTTCCTCTCCTCCCCTATGATCCTCTGTCTTTTTATCTCCAATTCCACGTATCAGTGAGATCATATGACAATTGTCTTTCTCTGACTGACTTATTTTGCTTACCATAATACCCTCTCGTTCCAGCCACACTGTTGCAAATGGCAAGATTTCAATTTTCTGATGGCTGCATAGTATTCCATTGTGTGTGTGTGTGTGTGTGTGTGTGTGTTTATGCCACTTCTTCTTTATCCATTCATCTGTTGATGGACATCTGGATCTGGGCTCTTTCCATAGTTTGGCTATTGTAGACATTACTGCTATAAACACTGGGGTGCATGTGCCCCTTCGCATCACTACATTTGTATCTTTAGGGTAAATACCCAGTAGTATGATTGCTGGGTTGTAGAGTAGCTCTCTTTTCAACTGTCTGAGGAACCTCCATGCTGTTTTCCAGAGTGGTGCACCAGCTTGCATTCCCACCAACAGTGTAGGGGGTTCCCCTTTCTTCGCATCCTCACCAGCATCTGTCATTCCCTGACTGATTAGTTTTAGCAACTTTGACTTGTGTGAGGTGGTATCTCACTGTAGTTTTGATCTGTATTTCCCTGATGCTGAGATATGTTGAGCATTTTTTCATGTGTCTGTTGGCCATTTGGATAAATGTCTGTTCATATCTTCTGCCCACTTCTTGATTGGATTATCCATTCTTGGGTGTTCACTTTGGTAAATTCTTTATAGATTTTGGATATGAGCCCTTTATCTGATATGTCATTTGCAAATATCTTCTCCCATTCTGTCCATTGTCCTTTGGTTTTGTCAACGATTTCCTTTGCTGTGCAAAAGCTTTTGATCTTGATGAAATCCCAGTAGTTCCTTTTTCCCTTTGTTTCCCTTACCTTTGTTTCCTTTGCCTTTGGAGATGTGTCTAGCCAGAAGTTGCTGTGGCCAAGATCAAAGAGGTTGCTGCCTGTGTTCTTCTCTAGAATATTGATGGATTTCTGTCTCACATTGAGGTCTTTCATCCACTCTGAGTCTAATTTTGTGTGTGGTGTAAGAAGGTGGTCCAGTTTCATACTTCTGTGTGTGTCTGTCCAGTTTTCCCAACACCATTTGTTGAAGAGACTGTCTTTTTTCTATTCCCTATTCTTTCCTGCTTTGTCAAAGATTGGTTGACCATACAGTTGAGGGTCCATTTCTGGGCTCTCTATTCTGTTCCATTGATCTGTGTGTCTGCTTTTGTGCCAGTACCATACTGTCTTGATGATTACAGCTTGTAATAGAGCTTGAAGTCTGGCATTGTGATGTCACCAGCTACAGTTTTCTTTTTCAACATTCCTTTGGTATGCGGGGTCTTTTCTTATTCCATACAAATTTTAGGAATGTTCCAGTTCTGTGAAAAAAAGTTGATGGTATTTTGATAGGGATTGTATTGAATGTGTAGATTGCTCTAGGTAGGGGCGCCTGAGTGGCTCAGTGGGTTAGAGCCTCTGCCTTCGGCTCAGGTCATGGTCCCGGGGTCCTGGGATCGAGCCCTGCATCGGGCTCTCTGCTCAGCAGGGAGCCTGCTTCCTCCTCTCTCTCTCTGCCTGCCTCTCTGCCTACTTGTGATCTCTGTCAAATAAATAAATACAATCTTTAAAAAAAAGATTGCTCTAGGTAGCATAGACACTTTAACAATATTTGTTCTTCCAATCCATGAGTATAGAATGTTTTTCCATTTCTTTGTGTCTTCCTCAATTTCTTTCATAAGTGTTCTATAATTTTCTGAGTACAGTTCCTTTGCTTCTTTGGAAAGTTTTACTCCTTTGAATTTCCTTTTTTAACTTTAAAAGATATGGAATTGGCAATGGGGGAGTTAGCTTCTTTAGAGAAAAAAAGTCTCTATTAAAACCACCTTTTTCGGGGCGCCTGGGTGGCTCAGTAGGTTAAGCCCCTGCCTTCGGCTCAGGTCATGACCCCAGGGTCCTGGGATCAAGCCCCCCATTGGGCTCTCTGCTCAGCAGGGAGCCTGCTTCCCCCCCCCCGCCTGCCTCTCTGCCTGCTTGTGATCTCTGTCTGTCAAATAAATAAATAAAATCTTTAAAAAAAAAAACAAAACCTTTTTCAACAAAATAATCGTCATTGCCATCCTTATCTTCACACTTCTCATTATTTTCTTATCATCTTTGTCTTCTTTCTGTTCCACTTTTTCTTGCTTTTCCAGCCTTTACAACTCCATTTTCTGTCCTTACCTCAGGTCTCTGTTAGCCACATAGTCGATAATACCCATTCTGTATTTTTCTCCATCTGAACAACTTTATTATCCGCTCATTTCTTCCAGTTTCTTTGTGGCATCTCCCATGGAAAGGACTAGAATGTGATGCTCAGAACAAAATAAGGAAATGGACAAAGGGCTCTTGAATGCATTTGGATCGTTGGGTTGTTTTCTTTCCTATTTAGGGGAGAATGAGCTGTGCCTGCGTCTGCCATGTCTTGCCTTTTGCAAAGCATTTGCTGTATGAGACTGAAGCATATAGGTGAGGCTTCTGATGCTCATCTTGGCACCATCTGCACTCTCAATTCTATCCCTTTGGTCTATATGTCTTTCCTTAAACCAGAACCATGATGTTTTGATTACTGCAGTTTTGTAATAAGTTTTGGAATCCAGAAGTGTTGGTCCTCTAACTTTGTTCCTTTTTTTCAAAATTCTTTTGGTTAATCATGCCCCCTTGCAATTCCACATGAATATAAAGATTGATGTTTCTATTTCTGAAAAAAAAAAAAAGAAAGTTGGAATTTTTATGGGTATTGCCTTGAATCTTTAGATCACTTTGGGTGGTATTGCCACCTTCACAAAATTAAATCTTTCAATCCAGAGAGTCCAGAAATAAACCCATACATCCACGGCCATTTGATTTTTAACGGAAGTGCCAACACCATCTGCAGTGGAGAAAGAATAGTCTCTTCAACAAATGGTGTTAGGACAGCTGATATCCACATGCAAAAGAATAAAGTTGGACCCTTACCAAATTCCATATACAAAAATTGACTCAAAATGGATCAAACACCTAAATAGAATGTCTTTCCATTTATTTAGGTCTTCTTTAATTTCTTTCAGCAATGTTTTGTAGTTTTCATGTTTAATTCTTACACCTTTTTGGTTAAATTCATTTCTAAGTATTTTATTCTTTTGATACTATTGTAAGTGGAATTGTCTTGATTTCATATTCAGAGTTCTCATTACTGATGAACAGAAAAACTACTGATTTTTGCATGTTGATCTTGTAACCTGAAACTTTGCATAATTCATTTTTTAGCTCTAGCAGTGTTTTGTGGATTCCTTGGGGGTTTCTATATATAGGATCATATCCTCTGCAAATACAGGTAGTTTTATTTTTCCTTTCCATTGTCTTTTATCTCTTTTTCTTGCCTGACTGCTCTAGATGGAACTTCTAGTACAATGTCAAAAATCAGTTTTGAAAGTGGACATCCTTTCTCCTGATCTTAGAGGGAAAGTCTTCAGTCTTTCACCATTGAGTATGATGTTGGCTCTGGATTTTTCATAAATTCCCTTTATCATGTCTAGGAAGTTTCCTTATATTCTTAGGGTTTTTAAATATTTTTATCATGAAAGCGTGCTGGATTTTGTAAAAAAAATTTATCTGTACCAGTTGAGATGATTGGGGTTTTTTTTCCTTTGTTTTATTGAGTCACTGGTAGATTTCACATATGGAACCACCCTTGCATTCCTAGAACAAATCTCATTTGGTGACTCTGTGTGTAATTTTTTTTAAAGATTTATTATTTTTAAAAAGATTTTATTTATTTATTTGAGAAAGAGAGCTTGAGAGAGAGCATGAGACAGGGAGAGCACAGCAGGAGGGAGGCATAGAGGGAGAAGCAGACTCTCCACTGAGCAGGGAGCCCAATGTGGGATTCAGTCCCAGGACTCTGGGATCATGGCCTGAGCCAAAGGCAGATGCTTAAGTGACTGAGCCACCCAGACACCCTATTTGTTTATTTTAGAGAAAGAGAGAGAGAGAGAGCAGAGTCAAGGAAGAGGGAGAATCCTTGAGCAGGCTCGCCAGAGAGCAGGGCGCCCACCATGGGGGGCTCTATTTCGGGACCCTGAGATCATGAACTGGGCTGAAAGCAAGAGTCAGCCACTTAACTGATTGATCCACCCAGGTGCCCCTGTGTGTAATTTTTTAATTTGTTCCTGGATTCAGTTTGCTAGTATTGTGTTGAGGATTTTTGCCTCTATGTTCATAAGGGATATTGATCTGTAGTTTTCTTGTGATATTTTTTTGGCTTTGGTATCAGGGTACTGTTAGCCTCACAAAATGAGTTACCTGTTCCCTCCTCTTCTGTTTTTTGAGTTTGAGAAGGATCAATGTTAATTCTCCTTTAAATGTTCGGTAGAATTCTCCAGTGAAGCCATCTGATCATGTATTTTCCTTCGATGGGGAATTTTTTATTGTTGATTTAATCTCCTTACTTATTATAGATATGTTTATATATATATTACCCAAATATCCATGTAGCTTGCTCCTTCATTTCTTTCAAGTTTTTCCTCAAATGCTTACTTCTCAACAAGGTTTTCCCTGGCCATTATATCCAAAACGAATCCCCATCCACATCTCCTATCTCTCTTCCATGCTCTTTTTCCCTTCGTAATCATTGCCATATAACACACTATTTATTAACCTTATTTACTGCCGGCCCCCCCGCAGGAATGTAAGCTCCATGAGCAGCAGTGTCTGCCTGGATTGTTCACTGCAGGCCTAGTGACCAGCAATAGCAGATATTCGGTTACTATTTGTGGAATAAATGCATGGATAAATCAATGTATCTGGAATTCAGTGAGAGAACAGTTCCTAGACGGAGCCGACTGAGCCACACAGGGGTCCCTCAATGACCATTATTTCAAGGTAGAATGATTTCGGGTACTTTATTACACAGATCAGATCATTAAAACAACACTCTCAGGGCGCCTGGGTGGCTCAGTTGGTTAAGCATGTGCTTGGGCTTGGGTCATGATCCCAGGGTCCTGGGATCGGGTCCCACATGGGGCTCCCTGCTCAGCAGGGAGTCTGCTTCTCCCTCTGCCCCTCACCCCCCACAGTTTCTCTCTCACTCACTCTCTGTTTATCTGAAATAAATAAATAAACTTTTTTTGAAAGAAAAAGAAAAGCTGATAAATTATAAAAATCCTATTTTTAAGGGCATGGAACTACGGAAGCAATAAGAACTTAAGGGGCTGAAATTCCAGAGAGGGGAGTACTATGTAAAGAACATTTGTATCCACCCCAAAATTTATATGTTGAAACCTAATTCCCAGTGTGATGATATTTGGAGGTGGGGCCTTTGGGAGGTCATCAAGTCAGAAAGGTAACTCTCATGAATGGGATTACTGCCCTTATAAATGCAATCATACAGAGCTCCCTCATTCCCTCCACTGTGTGAGGACACAGCAAGAAGATGGCCATCTGTGAACCAGGAAGCAGGCTCTCACCAGATGCCAAACCTGCCAGCACTTCAATCTTGGATTCCCAGCCTCCAAACTATGAGAAATAAATACCTGCTATTAGAAATCACCTGGACTATGACATTTGTTACAGCAGCCTGAATGGGCTAAGACAGAAATTAGCACTGAGACGTGCTCCTGTAACAAATCTCTCAAAATGTGGAAGCAGCTTTGGAACTGGGTAATGGGTAGAGGCTGGAAGAGTTTCAAAGTACATACTAGAAAAAGCCTATATTGATGTGAACAGACCACCAACGACAATTCTGGAGCACTGTAGAGAAAGCCACAATCTTCTTAGAGATGGCCTATGTAATCACGAACAGGATATTGGTAGAATGTAGATAATAAAGGTCATTCTGATATGGTCTCTGAGAGAAATGAGCAACACATTATTGGACACTGGAGGAAAGGCCATCCTTGTTAAAAAGTGGCAAAGAGCTTGGCTGAATCATGTTTGTGTCCTAGTGTTTTGTGGAAGACAGAATTAACAAGCCATGAAATTGGATGTTTAGCTGAAGAAATTTCTTTTTTTTAAGATTTTATTTATTTATTTGACACACAGAGAGAGAGGTCACAAGTAGGCAGAGAGGCAGGCAGAGAGAGAGGGGGAAGCAGGCTCCCTGCTGAGCAGAGAGCCCGATGCAGGGCTCAATCCCAGGACTCTGGGATCATGACCTGAGCCGAAGCCAGAGGATTAACCCACTGAGCCCCCCCAGGCACCTCTAGCTGAAGAAATTTCTAAGCAAATTGTTGAGGGTGCAGCTTGGCCCCTCCTGATTGCTTATAGTAAAACTTTAAAAGAAGTGATTTGAAGACAGAATTGTTAAGCAAAAAAGAAAGCATAACTTAAAGTTTTGGAAAATCCTCGGCCTATCCATATTGCAAAAAAAATGACAACACTAAGAATGTGGCCAAGTGACCTGACCACTTGATTGGGAGATTAGTATGGATTCGCTATCTCGACAGAAGCCAGGTACTATTCTTTAAGACAATGGAAGGATGACCTCAAAGGTGATTCAGAAATCATCAGAGCTGACACTCTCATCCCAAGCCCAGAGTACATGGGGTTTGAAGGGCATGGCTGTCTCCACCCAGGTTTTAAAAGACAAGGTTACGGGGCGCCTGGGTGGCTCAGTGGGTTAAAGCTTCTGCCTTCGGCTCAGGTCATGATCCCAGGGTTCCGGGATCAAGCCCTGCATCGGGCTCTCTGCTCAGCGGGGAGCCTGCTTCCTTCTCTCTCTGCCTGCTTCTCTGCCTACTTGTGATCTCTGTCTGTCCAATAAATAAATAAAATCTTTAAAAAGAAAAAGACAAGGTTACACAGCACAGCATCAGGTATGCAATCCCAGCCCAGGAGAGCTTCAGAGCCCCAGCAGAGAGCAGCTGCAGGCCATCCCACCAAGCCATGTGGCAGCATAGCCACCCCAGTGGACCCAGAAGACAGAGCATTGGGCCAAAGAAGATTATTCTTGAGGCTTAAGGTCTACTGGAATTTGCCCCATTAGATTTTGGACTTACTTAGGACCTGTCCCTCTTTTCTTCTTTCCTGTTTAACCCGTTAGGAATGGGAATGTCTATCCTATGCCTATCCCACCATTGTATTTTGGAAGCACACAACATGTATGTTTCACAGGTTCACAGATGGAGAGGAATTTGCCTCAGCTCATACTTTGAGTCTTATCCACATCTGAGTTAGGTGATATCTACGTGAGACTTGGCCTTAGACTTCAAAGTTCATGCTGTGACTGGTTAAGACTTTGGGGGCTCCTGCAATACAATGAATGCATTTTGTGTGCAAGAAGGACATGAATTTTGACAAGTCAGGGTAGAATGTTATGGTCTGAATGTCTGTGTCCTCCAAGAACCCGCATATTGAACCCTAACTTTCAGTGTGACAGCATTAGGAGGTGAAGCCTCTGAGAGGTGATTAGGTCATGAGGGTGGAGCCCTCATGCATGGGATTAGCGCCCTTATGAAAGGGACCCCAGAGAGCACCCTTGTCCCGGCTGCCAGGTGAGGACACAAGGAGAGGGTGGTGATCTATGAACAAGTAACTGGGCCCTCACCAGACACTGAAATCTGCACTTGATCTTGGACTTCCAGCCTCCAGAACTGTGAGAAATACATGTGTTGTTTACAAGGCACCCAGTCTGTGGTGTTTTTGTTATAGTTGCGTGAACAGACTTAAGACAGGGAGAAACTTTTAGACATGAGCTGAGGAACTGCAGCTGCTTTTTGTTTAAAGAAACATGTTGGCTCTAGTTGAAGGATAGATGCTGAATCTGAACTTAACCCATATAGAAAGCTATTGCTAAGGTTCAGAAAAAACATGAGAGGTTTTAACAGTTATGTGGGGCTGTAGTGACAAAACTGAAGACTTTAGGGTCCTCAAACCAACAGGTGCTCTCCGCCAAGACATGTGCAGAGTTCTGAAGCTGCACAGGGTCAGAGGCTATAGACCTAAGCTGAGCAGTGGTAGCCATTTTCTGTAGTCTCACTGTGCTTGGGAAACAAAGACCTGCTAAAGGAGAGAGGCCCTGAAAACACAACAAACAAAACTGAAAGCCCTGGAAGGACTAATAAATTTACGCTGACCATCTGCAACCACTTTTCCCCTGGGAATTACTTCAGCTCTCAATGCAGATAGAGGCAGAGGGTTGCTGTTAGGGAGCAGAGAAATCAGCAGAACTTTAAGTGGTCAAGTGGAACTGAAGTGACAAAATTGAAGACTGGGGGGATATACTACTTTGCTAAGGCTGCCGTTACAAAGTACAACAAACTTACTGTCTTCAAACAATAGAAAGTGATTCTCTCACATTTCACAAGACCGGAAGTCTAAAATCAAGATGTTGGCAGCCATGCTGACTGTGAAAGCTCTTGGAAACAATCTGTTTCACGCCTCTCACCCAGTTTCTGTTGGTCACCAGCAATCATTGACATTCCCTGGTTTATAGGTGACTCACTTCAATCTTCGCTTCCATATTCACATGACATTCTTTTTTCTGTGACACTGCCTATGTCTCTTCAGCTCTTTTTTTAAAGATGTGTTTATTTATTTGAGAGAGAGAGAGCATACGCAGGGAAGGGGCAGAGGGAGAGAGAGAATCCTAAGCAGACTCACTGCTGTGTGCAGAGCCTGAAGTGGGGGTTAAATCTCGTGACACCAAGATCATGACCTGAGCTGAAATCAAGAGCTCAACCAGCTGTGCCACCCAGGTGTCCCTCTTCTTCTAATGACATCAGTCATATTGGATTTAGGCACCCCCCAACACCAATATGAGCTCATCTTTACTTGATTACATCTGCAAAGACCCTATTTCCAAATAAGGTTATACCACAGGTACCAGGGGTTAGAACTTGAACATATCTTTCAGGGGTCACAATTCAGTTCACAATAGGGGACCTCAAACACTCAGTTGGTCTTCAGCTCAACACATATTTACTACATAGTAATAGAATGGAGGATGGAAATCACATGATGATCTCAATAAACACAGAAAAGGCATTTGACAAAATCCAACACCCTTCCTGATAAAAATATTCAGCAAGCTAAAAATAGGAGTGCTTGGCTGGCTCAGCATGTGGAGCATGTGACTTTTGATCTCAGGGTCATAAGTTCACATCCCACATTATGTGTAGAGATTACTTTAAAATAAAATGTTTAGGGGTGCCTGGGTGGCTCAGTCGCTTAAGTGTTTGCCTTCAGCTCAGGTCATGATCCCAGGGTCCTGGGATTCGGCCCCACATTGGGCTCCTTGCTCAGGAAGAAGTCTGCTTCTCCCTCTCCCTCTGCCCTTCCCCCCGGACTCATGCCTTCTCTCTCTATAATAAATGAATAAAATCTTTTTTTAAAAGTTCAAGCAAGGGCGCCTGGGTGGCTCAGTGGGTTAAGCCTCTGCCTTCGGCTCAGGTCATGCTCTCAGGTCCTGGGATCAAGTTCTGCATCGGGCTCTCTGCTCAGAAGGGAGCCTGCTTCCTCCTCTCTGTCTCTCTCTCTCTCTCTCTCTCTCTCTCTCTGCCTACTTGTGATCTCTCTCTCTCTCTGTCAAATAAATAGACAAAATCTTTTAAAAGAAAAGTTCAAGCAAGATAAATACAAAGAATGTGATATCTAGGCACATTGTAGTAAGACTGCTAAAATATAAAGACAAAAAGAAAATCTTAATTGCTAAAATAAATACAAAGAGAAAAAGTCTTTTTTTAAAGATTTTATTTATTTATTTTGACAGAGAGAGATCACAAGCAGGCAGAGAGGCAGGCAGAGGGAGAGGGGGAAGCAGGCTCCCCGCTGAGCAGAGAGCCCGATGTGGGGCTCAATCTCAGGACCCTGAGATCATGACCTGAGCTGAAGGCAGAGGCTTTAACCCACTGAGCCACCCAGGCACCCCAAGAGAAAAAAATCTTAATAGCCAGAGGAAAAAGAAGGAAAAGAACACTAAAATGAATAGTTGAATTCTGCACAGAAACAGCAGAATCCAGAAAACAAGAAAATCATACAAAGTGCTGAAAGAAAATAATTTCCAAACCAGAATTCTACAGACCCAGTAAAAATATCCTTCAAAAATAAAGGGGATATATGTGGAATTCCCAGTATGATAAAGAGGTTGACAAATTTTATCCACAAAAGAGTCAAATACAAAACTAGACAAGTTATTGTTGACCATTGCAGTGTTCTGGAAAGTAACCAAAGGTAGACAACAAACTGTTACAACTTCAGCTAAGGGCAGCAGGAGTCTGCAGTCTTCTTGTCCAGGGCACTCACCCTCCACACCACCAGCTTCCATCTGATCATCACCCCACATTTGGGGGCCCCCATCTGATCGAGACACCACACTCCCAACTCACACACAGATCAATCTGCAAATAGTGAGAAGAGTTTTGGGCTCAAGAAGTTTCAGCACAATCTCTACCAAAATCACTGGCTAAAGCACTAAGTTATGCAGACAGTAGGAAGCCAGGTTAAAAAATAAAAATAAGGGACGCCTGGGTGGCTCAGTTGGTTAAGCTACTACCTTCAGCTCAGGTCATGTTCCCAGGGTCCTGGGATTCAGCCCTGCATTGGGTTCCACATTCAGTGGGGAACCTGCTTCTCACTCTCCCTCTGACTGTAGCTCCCCCTGCTTGTGGTTGCACTTGCTCGCACTCTCTCTGTCTCTCTCTCTGTCACAAAAATAAATAAAAATCTTTTAAATAAGTAAAAATGAGAATTTTTCTAATCTGAAAAGAAAAAACAGCAGCTGTACTCCATGAGACAGACAGATTGTAGTGGGAGTGATAGATTCCACAGTTTAGGTCCAGGAAAGTTATTAAAACAGAGCAAAACAAAACAAAAAAACAAATACTCAGAAAATGCCCCTTTTTCCAACAACAACAAAAGCAAACATGCAAAGCATAGGGGCGTGGTAATTTTGTGTGGCACCCTGATGAATTTGCACATCTCCACATAGGATACATAGGCAAGAACTGACTACATCTGACCTCTGTCTTGGCAGAATACCCTGTGATTTTCCTGGAGCAAGGGGAGAAAAGGCTGGTATGGAGCTTCTGTGAGGCATTTTCTGATCCCTATCTGTTTGTTTGTTTGTTTGTTTGTTTGTTTTTAAAGATTGTGTTTATTTATTTGACAGAGAAAATTCACAAGTAGGCAGAGAGGCAGGCCGGCGGGGGTGGGGGGTGGTGGGAAGCAGGATCATGACCTGAGCCAAAGGCAGAGGCTTTAAGCCACTGAGCCACCCAGGTGCCCCTGACCCATATCTTAAGGGACACTTCAACAAAGCCATTTTTCATCTATCTCCCCAGTTGCAGTTGGGCACAGAACTTTCTACCTTGTCTCCACTCAGCTTACAGCTTCAGAATTCTATACAAGTCTACAAACATGCTTGGCTGTAATTTTAGAGATGACTCCTCAATGGCAGAGTGTTCCACTGCCTGTGTCACCTGTCATCCAGTCCCTCTGGTTTGGTGTCATCTTGTGAGACCAGAGACATGATCTGACACTACACTGATCTTGCTTTTATTGACTGTGTAAGTAACATACTATCTGAATCCATTTGGGCTCATTTTTTCCTTACCAGCTGAATCTATGGAAATGCCAAAACCTAGAAGCCACAGTGCTGCTATTCAGGAACCACTTGACAACTTGACACAAAGAAAATGGTAAGTTTGACCCACAGGTGAGAGCAGTCAAGAGAATCTGACTTTGAGAGATCTAGATATTCAATTTAGTATTCAAAAGCTTCAAAGCACCTATTAGAAATATGTTCGAAGAATTATAGGAAACTATGTTCAAATGATTAGAGGAAAATATGACAATTCATCAAACACTGAGTTTCAATGAAGAAGCAGAAACTACATAAAATAACCAAATGGGAATTCCTAAATTTAAAGATTAAAGAACTAACATGAAAACTTCACCACATGGGGCAGCTGGGTGGCTCAGTTGTTAGGCATCTGGGCTCAATAGCAGATATGAGATGGAAGAGGAAAGAATCAGCAAACTCAAAGATAAAGCAATAGAAAGTACCAAATCCAAATAATAGAAAGAAAAACTGAAGAAAAATTAACATAGCTTCATGTACTGGGAGATGCCATCAAGTGTGATAACTTAAGTGTAATGAGACTCCCAGAAAGAAAAGAGTTAAAGAAGTAAGAAGAAAAAATAATGACTGAAATATTCCCATATTTGATGAAAAATATTAATCTACAGAACCAGGAAGCTCAACAAACTCCAAACAGGACAGACAGACAGGGACCCATACCTAGATACACCCTAGTCAAACTGTTCAAAGCTACAGACAAAAAAAATCTTGAAGGCAACAAGAGAAAAGCAATTTGTCATGTACAAGGGAACAACAATTCACTTAGTGGCTGACACGTCATCAGACTCAATGGAAGCCAGAAAGCAATATATGACATTTTCAAAGTGTTGAAAGAAAAAAACTGTCACCCAGTAATTCTGTTTCCAGAAAAACTAGACTTGAAAATAAAGTTAAAATAAAGACATTCTTACATGTATTCACTTCTTAGTTTCCTTGAACATTGGTATACTTTAAAGAACTTTGAGGCCAGAGTAAGAAAAATGAAAAAGAATGTTCCAAGAAAAGAAGCACATCCATATGGAGATCTGGAGGACATTTTGATCAAGAATTTCTTTCTTTTTGGAGTATACTGTGTTTGTGTTGCAGATACTTCTACACTGTGATATTTTAAAGAATCATTGAGTTTCTGGGGCACTCCCAAGGTTGGGGGTGGGTGGTAAAGGGAATGTAACTCTATGCATTGTGAATATATTTATTTTCAAGTTGAAAAAAAATAAAGACATTCTCAGATAAAGAGTGAGAGAATTTGTTCCTAGTGGGCCCAACTTAACAAGAAATACTAATGGAAAACTTCCAGGCTAGAACAAAATAACTCAAGTCCACAAGAAGAAACAAAGAATGAAGGAAATCAAAATACAAAAATAGATTTCAATACTCCACTTTAATTTTTTTTAAGAGAGAGAGAGAGAAAACACAGGGTCAGGGAGGGGCAGAGGGAGAGGGAGAGAGAGAGATTGTAAGCAGGCTCCACACCCAGCATGGAGTCCCATGTGGGTCCAATCTCACAACCTTAAGAAATCAGGAGAATCAGGAGTCGGATGCTTGACCAAGACACCCAGGCACTCCTCAGTACTCCACTTTAAACAATGGATAATCATCTAGATATAAAATCAGTAAGGAAACATGGGATTTGAACTATACTTCAGACCAAATGGGCCTAACAGACAATATACAGAACATTCTATCCAACAGCAGCAAAATACACATACCTCACAAGCACACATGGAACATTCTCAAGGACAGATCATGTTAGATACAAAATAAGTCTTAGCAAATTTAAGAAGATTGAAATTATATCAATATCTTTTCCAACCACAATGGTATAAAACTAGAAACCAGTAACAGGAAGAAAATTGGAAAATTTATATATTCATATTGGAAATTAAGGATCACACTCCTGAACAACCAATGGGTCAAAGAAGAAATCAAAAAGTCTCTTGAGAGGATGCCTGGCTGGCTCAGTCAGCACAGCATGCAAATCTTGATCTTGGAATTGTAAGTTCAAACCCCACATTTGGTGTAGAGAGTACTTAAAAATAAAAAAATTTTAAATACCTTGAGGGGCACCTGCATGGTAGAGTCAGTTAAGCATCCAACTCTTGGTTTTGGTTCAGGTTGTAGATTCATGGTTGTGGGATTAAGCCTCACATCAGGCTCTATGCTCAGTGCAGAATCTGCTTGAGACTCTCCCTCTCCATCTGCCCCTCCCATTCATGCTCACCCTCTCTCTCACTCACTCTCTCTCTCTCAAATAAATAAATCTTTAAAAAAATATCTTGAGGGGTGCCTGGGTGACTCAGTTGGTTAAACGACTGCCTTTGGCTCAGATCATGATCCCAGGGTCCTGAGATCAAGCCCTGTATCAGGCTCCCTGCTCAGCAGAAAGTCACTTCTCACTCTCCCACTACCCCGGCTTGTATCCCCTCTCTCACTGCCTCTCTCTGTCAAATAAATAAATAAAATATTTTTTAAAAATCTTGATACACACAAAAGTGGAAACACAACTTAAAAAGAACTTACTGGGTGCAACAAAAGCAGTTCTAAGAAGGAGGCTTTTAGCAATAAATACATTTAAGAAAAAGGAAAGATCTCAAATAAACAACCTAACTCTATACTTTAAGGTCTTATAAAAAGTACTAAGTCCAGGGGCACCTGGGTGGCCCAGTCAGTTAAGCATCTGCCTTTGCTCAGGTCATGATCTCAGGGTCCTGCTCCATGGGAAGCCTGCTTCTCCCTCTCCCTCTCTCCCTGTGCCGCTCCCCCTGCTTGTGCACTCTCAGTCACTCACTCTCTCTCAAATAAATAAATAAAATCTTAAAAAAAAGAAACCAAGACTAGAAAAAAACAGAGAAAAGATCAACAAAACTGTTTTTTTGAAAAGATAAATGAAAGCGACAAACATTTAGCTAAGACTCGGGAAAAAAAACAGAGAAGATTCAAAAAATAAAATAAAATCAGAAATGAAAGAGGGGACATTACAACCAATATCACAGAAATACAAAGGATCATTAAGGGACTACTATGAACAATTATATGTCAACAAATTGGATAACCTAGAAGAAACAGGTAAATTCCTAGAAACACACAACCTAACAATACTGAATCAGAAAGAAAAAGAAAGTCTGAACAGATCAATAATTTGTAAGGAGATTGAATCTGTAATCAAAACCCCCATACACAGAAAAGCCCTGAACCAGATAGTTTCACTGGTGAATTTTACCAAACATTTGAAATATTAATGTCAAGCCTACTTAAACTCTTCCAAAAATTGAATAGGAACGAATGATCCCAAACTGTTTTAGGAAGTAAGCATTCTCCTGACACCAAAGCCAGGTAAGAACACTACAAAAAAAAAGAAAATTACAGGCCAATATCAGAAATGAGCATAGATGCAAAAATCTTCAACAAAATACTAGCAAACTGAATTCACATTAGAAAGATCATACACCATGATCAAGTGGGATATTTCCCTGAGATGCAAGGATAGTTCAATATCTGCAAATCAATCAGTGTGATACACCACACCCACAGAATGAAGGATTAAAATCAGGATAATCTCATAGATGCATAAAAAGCATTTGAAAAAAGTTCAACAACCTTTCATGATTTAAAAAAACTCAACAAATTATGTTATAGGAATATACCTCAACATAATGAAGGTGATCTATGACAAGCCCACAGTTAGTATCACGCTCAGTGGTGAAAGGTTGAAAGATTTCCTCTAAGATCAGAAAAAAAAACAAAACAAAAAAAGACAAAGGTGCCCACTCTTACCATTTTTTAAAGATTTTATTTATTTATTTGAAAGAGATTGAGCACACACAAGCAGGAGGTGGGGCAGAGGGAGAGGGAGAAAGAGAAGGTAGCTGCCTGCTGAGTGCAAGGCCCAATGTGGGGTTCAATCCCAGGACCCTGAGCTGAAATCAGACACTTAACGGACTGGGCTACCCAGGCACCCCTCACACCCCCACCATTTCTATTCAACATATTACTGAAAGTCCAGAGCAATTAGGTAAGAAAAAGAAATAAAAGGCATCCAAATAATAAAGGAAATGGTAAAATTATCCCCTAAAGAATTCACCAAAAACTGTTAGAACTAATAAATGCATTCAGTGATGTTGCAGGATATAAAATCAACACTAAAAAATCTGCCGTTTCTATACACTAGCAATATACTATTCAAAAAGAAATTAAGTAAATGATCCCACTTACAATCATATCAAAACAATAAAATATTTAGGATTAAATTTAACTAAGAAGGTGAAAGATCTGTACAGTGAAAACTATAAAACATTAATGAAAGAAATTGAATGGAAAGATAACCCATATTCATGGATTAGAAGAATTAATATTGTTAAAATTCACAGTACCCAAAACAATCTCTATCAGAATTCCAATGGCATTTTTCACAGAATTAGAAAAAACACTCCTAAAATACATATGGAACCACAAAAGACCCCAGATAGCCAAAGCAATCTTTTTTTTTATTTAAAAGATTTTATTTATTTATTTGACAGGAAGAGAGAGTGATCACAAGTAGGCAGAGAGGCAGGCAGAGGGAGAGGGAGAAGCAGGTTCCCCGCCGAGCAGAGAGCCCGAATAGGGGCTCGATCCCAGGACCCTGGGATCATGACCTGGGCTGAAGGCAGAGGCTTTAATCCACTGAGCCACCCAGATGCCCCGATAGCCAAAGCAATCTTGAGCAAGAAGAACAAAACTGGAGATATCAGGCTTCCTGATTTTAAATTGTATTACAAAGCTATAGCAATCAGGAGTCCCTGGCAAGGGAAGAGTGTCAGAGGCAGAAGCAACAAAGTTCCCGGAGCTTCTCCAAGGCTGCTGTCAGGGTTGCCTGTTTGGCCACCCCCTCCCTGCCTGGCAAAGGCAATGGCTTCCAAACTCCTGTGCGCGGTTGTCCCTTGGCTTCCAGCATCTCTCCAGCAGCCACTTCTTGTGCAGGAACATCAAAGCCAGCATCACCCAAGTTGGTGATACGGCAAAGCAGTACAGGGAGAAAGGTCTTGTGGTTCCAGGTCATGTGATCACCCGCCTAATGATGCCAGAGCTGGAGAACGGGCCTGGCCGCACTGGCTGCTGGACAGTCTTCCTACGACATTAGTCCAGGCTGAAGCCCTGGACGAAAGCTGTGAGCTGGATCTAGCATGGTGATCACTTTGAACGTAGTGCTGGAGACACTCAAAGATCATCTCTGCTGACGTTGGACTCACCTCCTAGTTAACCGGGACTTCAATCCACCTGCTGTTCGTGGGATTGATGACGTCATGGGGGAATGATTAGTCCAGCAGGTGGATAATGACCCCAAAGCCGCGGCAAAGCCAGTCACTGAATTATACAAGAGCCAAGGAGCGCTTCGCCGATTTTCTGCGATGGAGACTAACAGAATCTGGGCCTATGTTTACACACTTTTCTCGAACATGATCACACCTATTCAGTCCAAAGCAGCAGCAGAACCAGGAAAATGTCATTCATTTGGTTGTCTGCGTGGTATTGGTGTGGTGTCCAAGTTTGAAGCTAGTGGGCAGAGCTCACAGCGGCTTTCCTAGCCAAGATGGTGAGCTGACATGAAAACGAATGAGTAGAAAGCCTTCCTGAAGAGGCTTCTCTCTGCCTTTTTCACAAAAAGGGTCCCCTACACATGTCTCAGATGCCTCTGCGCATCTCAAGCCCTTCACAGGAAAGCAGGATTTCAAAGGGCATCTAACCGAAACCCTAGCTGATTTCTGACCATCCTGTTGCTGTCTTAGCAGCCTTTTCACATGTGACGGCGTTGGCCTCTGGTTCCCCTGCCCCCCAAAGGCTGCTGAACCACAGCGCCAGAAAGCCTTGTCCCAAGTTCTCTGGCACGTGCCTTCCTTACTGCTTTTATCCCTCCCAGATCCCTTTCTAAGAGCTGAGAGCGAGGGGAGGGTGTCAGATTGCTTCCTGCACCAGGAACTGAGTTCAGCAGGTCTACTTACCTGGCTGGGCTGACCCTCATGAGTTGACCCTGCTCTTTTCTTTCATTGTGAAAAAAATAAAATCCTCAAGGTTCCTGGGTGGCTCAGTTGGTTAAGCATCTACCTTTGACTCGGTTCGTGGCCTCGGGGTCCTAGGATCGAGCCCCGAGTTGGGCTCCCTGCTCAGTGGGGAGTCTGCTTCTCTCCCACTGCTCCCTGTCACCCAGCTCATGGTCTCTCATGCTCGCTCTCTGTATCTCAAAAGAATAAATAAAATCTGTTTTAAAAATAAAAATAAAATAGGGGTGCCTAGGTGGCTCAGAGGGTTAAGCCTCTGCCTTCAGCTCAGGTCATGATCTCAGGGTCCTGGGATTGAGCCCCACATCAGGCTCTCTGCTCAGCAGGGCTCCTGCTTCCCCCTCTCTCTCTGCCTGCCTCTCTGCCTACTTGTGATCTCTGTGTGTGTGTGTGTGTGTCAAATAACTAAGTAAAATCTTTAAAAAATAAATAAATAAAATCCTCAAAGTCTTTTGGAGTCTTCAAAAAAAAATGGGAGAGACTTACCTACATAAATGTGAAAGGATCATATCTGGTGTATAGAAGTAATAAGACCATATGAAATTACTACACTAAAAGAATAGTTTAACTTTCTATTCAAGACCAAAAAAATGCATTTTTGAAATGCTGCTAAATATTGACGCTGACACTGGTTTCCTCCTGTCAGTGACCGGAGTCTGGAGGTGAGGGAAATGTTACCCAAACTGAGCATGACAGCTTTATGGCTATGGGAAAACAAATTCTTAAAACTTTTTTCTATTCCAAAGATGCCTTCTATGGGTTGGCCATTCAGTCTAGAAATATAGATAATACAATTTTGTCATTCTTTTTAATGTAATATCAATAAACCATTTATTAAAGAAAAAATGCTACATGAATCAAAATAGTCTATCATTCTGACATAAAAATAAACACATAGATTAATGGAACAGAATAGTCCAGAAATAAACTCACTTATATATGGTCGATTAATCTTTGACGAAGGTGCCAAGCCAAGAAACACAATAGTGTTTGTAATGGTATTGGGAACTGGAGAGCTACAATCAAAAGAATGAAACTGGACCCCTATTGGACCCACCATACACAAAAATCAACTCAAAATGGATTAAAGACTTAATCATAAAACCTGAAACCATAAAACTACGAGAAGAAAGCATAGTGAGAATGCTCCTTGACATTGGTCTTGGCAACAATTTTTTAGATGTGACACCAAAAGCACAGGCAACAAAAGCAGAAATAGACAAGTGGGACCACATCAAACTAAAACACTTCTGCACAGGGAAGGAAATAATCACCCAAATGAAAAGGCAACCTAGAGAATGGGAGAAAATATTTGCAAACCATGTATCTGATAAAAGGTTAATATCCAAAATATGTAAGGAACTCATACAACTCAACAACAAATAATTAAACCAACTTTAAAATTGGCAAAGGACCTGAATACACATTTCTCCAAAGAAGACATACAGATGGCCAATAGGTACATGAAAAGGTGCTCAACGTCACTAATCATCGGGGAAATGCAAATCAAAACCATGGTGAGATACCACCTCACACCTGTTAGGATGCCTGTTATTTGGTGAGAATGTAAGTTGGTACAGTCAATATGGGGGAAAGTATGAGATTCCTCAAAATATTAAAAATAGAACCACCATATGATCTAGGAATCCCACTCATGGTTATTTATCCAAAGGAATTGAAACCAGGATCCCAAAGAGATATCCGCACTCCCTGGCTCACTGCAGCGATATTCACAATAGCCAAGAAACAGAAATAACCTGACGTCCATCAACAGATGAATGGATGAAGAGAATACGGTCTATACAACAATAGGATATCATTCAGCCTAAAAAAGGCGGAAATCTTGCCATGGGCAACAACACAGGCGGACCTGGAGGACGTGATGCTAAGGGAAATAAGCCACGTGCAGAAAGACTGATACTGTATGACTTCATATGTTGATCTAAAATAGTCAAACTCATAGGAGCAGAGAGTAGAATGGTGTTTGCCAGGGCCTAGTGGGAGGCGAAAATGGAGAAAAAATGGTTAAAGGATAGAAAGTTTTAGTTATGTAAGATAAATACCAAGATCTATACGGCATAGCGCCTATAGCTAACAACACTGTATTGTATGCCTAAAATTGGCTCAGAGGGGGATGCCTGGGTGGCTCAGCAGGCGAAGTGTCTGCTTTCGGCTCAGTTCATGATCTGGGGGTCCTGGGATTGAGTCCCGAGTTGGGCTCCTTGCTCAGCAGGAAGGTTGTTTCTCCCTCTCACTCTGCCTACTTGTGCCTCTATCTCTCTGTCAAATAAATAACAAAATCTTTTTTTTTTTTAATTTGCTTAGGGTGCTCTTGGGTGGCTCAGTTGTTGCACATCTGCCTTCGGCTCAGGTCATGGTCCCGGGGTCCTGGAGTGGGGCCCCACATCGGGCTCCCTTCCTCGACAGGGAGCCTGCTTCCTCCTCTGCTTGCGCTCTCTCTCACTGTCAAATAAATGAATAAAATATTTTTTTTTAATTTGCTCAGAGGGTAGATATTATGTTAACTATTCTCAACACACATCATCATCATCAAGGCAGGAGAAAATTTTATGGCATAGATTGTGGTGATGGTTTCTTTTTTTTTTTTTTAACATATAATGTATTATTAGCCCCAGGAGTGCTGGTGTGTGAACCGCCAGGCTTACACAGTTCACAGCACTCACCATAGCACATACCCTCCCCAATGTCCATCCCCCAGCCACCCTATCCCTCCCACACCCCTCCACTCCAGCAACCCTCGGTTTGTTTCCTGAGACTAAGAGTCTCTTATGGTCTGTCTCCCTCCCTGGTCCCATCTGGTTTCATTTTTTCACTCCCTGCCCCCCATGGCCCCCCACCCTTCTTCTCAAATTCCTCATATCAGGAAGATCATATGATGATTGTCTTTTGCTGACTGACTTATTTAGCTCAGCATAGTACCCTCTAGTTCCATCCACATCATTGCAAATGGCAAGATTTTGTCCTTTTTGATGGCTGAGTAGTATTCCATGGTATATATACACCACATCTTCTTTATCCATTCATCTGTTGATGGACATCTAGGCTCTTTCCATAGTTTGGCTATTGTGGACATTGTGCTGTAAACATTCGGGTGCACGTGCCCCTTCAGATCACTACATTTGTATCCTATCCTTAGGGTAGATACCCAGTAGTGCAATTGCTGGGTCTAGGGTAGCTCTATTTTCAACTTTTTGAGGAACCTCCATGCTGTTTTCCAGAGTGGCTGCACCAGCTTGCGTTCCCACCAACAGTGTAGGAGGGTTCCCCTTTCTCCACATCCTCGCCAGCATCTGTCACTTCCTGACAGGTTAATTTTAGCCATTCTGACTGGTGTGAGGTGGTATCTCATTGTGGTTTTGATTTGTATTTCCCTGATGCTGAGTGATGAGGAGCACTTTTTCACGTGTCTGTTGGCCATCTGGATGTCTTCTTTGCAGAAATGTCTGTTCATGTCCTCTGCCCATTTCTTGATTGGATTATTTGTTCTTTGGGTGTTGAATTTGCTAAGCTCTTTCTAGATTTTGGACACTAGCCCTTTATCTGATATGTCGTTTGCAAATATCTTCTCCCATTCTGTCAGTTGTCTTTTGGTTTTGTTAACTGTTTTCTTTGCTGTGCAAAAGCTTTTGATCTTGATAAAATCCCAATAGTTCATTTTTGCCCTTGCTTCCCTTGCCTTTGGCGATGTTCCTAGGAAGATGTTGCTGCGGTTGAGGTCGAAGAGGTTGCTGCCTGTGTTCTCCTCAAGGATTTTGATGGATTCCTTTCTCACATTGAAGTCCTTCATCCATTTTGAGTCTATTTTCGTGTGTGGTGTAAGGAAATGGTCCGATTTCATTTTTCTGCATGTGGCTATCCAATTTTCCCAACACCATTTATTGAAGAGGCTGTCTTTTTTCCATTGGACATTCTTTCCTGCTTTGTCGAAGATTAGTTGACCATAGAGTTGAGGGTCTATTTCTGAGCTCTCTATTCTGTTCCATTGATCGATGTGTCTGTTTTTGTGCCAGTTCCATACTGTCTTGATAACAGCTTTGTAATAGAGCTTGAAGTCCGGGATTGTGATGCCACCAACTTTGGCTTTCTTTTTCAATATTCCTTTGGCTATTCGAGGTCTTTTCTGGATCCATATAAATTTTAGGATTATTTGTTCCATTTCTTTGAAAAAAAATGGGTGGGATTTTGATAGGGATTGCATTAAATGTGTAGATTGCTTTATGTAGCATAGACATTTTCACAATATTTGTTCTTCCAATCCAGAAGCATGGAACATTTTTCCATTTCTTTGTGTCTTCCTCAATTTCTTTCATGAGTACTTTATAGTTTTCTGAGTACAGATTCTTAGCCTCTTTGGTTAGGTTTATTCCTAGGTATCTTATAGTTTGGGGTGCAATTGTAAATGGGATTGACTCCTTAATTTCTCTTTCTTCTGTCTTGTTGTTGGTGTAGAGAAATGCAACTGATTTCTGTGCATTGATTTTATATCCTGACACTTTACTAAATTCCTGTACAAGTTCTAGCAGCTTTGGAGTGGAGTCTTTTGTGTCTTTAGGGTAAATATGTGGTGATGGTTTCACAAGTACACTAAGCCCCAAACTCATCGAGTTGTATACATTACGTATGGACAGCTTCTCAGATGTCAATCACACCTCAATAGGTGGTTTTTTAAAAGGCAAAAGAGGAAGAGGAGAAAAAGACAACCCTGAAGAATGATTACAAAATAAGAGATAACTAAAATAGTAGCAAAACTACAAAGAAAATAAAGAGTAACATAAAAGGGTGGTGGTTATCTCTAGGAATGAAGTAGAGTCATAGTTTGGACAAGGTACAAGGGGCGTTCTGAAGTTATGGCGATGTTTGATTTTGTGCAACTTTCACAATAAAAGGCTTCAGAAGGATTCAGCCAAGCTGGCGTGTAGCTATACACACCCAGTTCATTATTGCCTCTGCAGTATAGTACCCCAATAAATGATAGCAGCACAAGAATATAAACAGGAAACACAACCTGATAACATAGTTAGCCCTGAAATAGCAGGAAATCAGACATAACCCGATTGGTTATTGCCTCCCCTCCCCTGCCCAGCCTCCACTGTCAAACAGAGGCAGGCTAAGGTTTTTGCTTTCAGCGGGTCCGGAAGGGTAGGCATATAACCTTGTCTCAGGAAGCAAGATGGAGGGAGGGTCTGCCCCGTATTCTCCCAACCCAATATCCCCAGATCAAGTAAATAAAACAAGTCCTAGCTAACTGAGGGATTCCCTAGTAACTGGCCCAGCCCTGGATGTCCCAGCCATGGAACCCAGAACCTTCATCAGTGCTTTATACCACAGCAATACCTGCTACTAGATGGCACCAAACCCCAGCCAGGATCAGAACAGATTTGGATGGTCTGATAGACTTGCCCCATTCATTTCATTAATCCCGCAATGACAATTTCACATGTCATGTGACTGAACTTCTTGTCAGCTATCTGTTGCGTTATGGTTTATCTGTTCTACTGTTGATGGGCATTTGGGTAGTTTCCAGCCCTTGGTTATTATAAACAAATCTGCTATTTATTTAATTAGATCATCTTTAATTTCTTTCAACAATATTTTGTCATTTTCAGCAGACAAGTTTGTACCTCCTCAGCTAAACACATTCCCAAGTATTTTGCTCTGTTTGCTATTTTAAATAGAACTTTCTTAAAAATGTTTCAAATTTCAAATATCATTTCAAATTGTTCCTTGCTAGTAGATACAAATACAACTAATTTTGCATGTCGATCTTACATCCTGAACTTTGCTGAATTTTTATTACCTTTAACATTTTTTTGTGGATTCCTTAGGATTTTCTGTATGTATGATCACACCATCTGCAAACAGAGATAGTTCCACTTCTTTCTTTCCAGTATAAAGGTCTTATGTGTCTTTCTGTTGCCAAAAAGAAACAGATTAATTAATCTAATCCAGATTAGATTCACGAAACAGGTGTTGAGTTTTGTCAGATGCGTTTTCTGTCAGGAATCTTTGGATCCACATTCATAAGGGATATTGCTCTAGCTTTCTTGTGATGTCTTTGTCTTGCTCTGACATCAAGGTAATGCTCAGGAAAGGTCTCATAGAATGGATTAGGAAGTATTTCCTCTTCTTCTATTATTTGAATGAGTTTAGGAAGGATTGGTGTCAATTCTTCTTTAAATGAAGCCATCCCGTCTAGGACTTCTCTTTTGGGAGGGTTTTTTTTTTAAGATTTTATTTATTTATTTGACAGAGATCACAAGTAGGCAGAGAGGCAGGCGGAGAGAGAGAGGAAGGGAAGCAGGCTCCCTGCTGAGCAGAGAGCCCGATGCGGGGCTCGATCCCAGGACCCTGGGATCATGACCTGAGCCGAAGGCAGAGGCTTTAACCCACTGAGCCACCCAGGCGCCCCGGAGGGAATGTTTGATAGGGAAAGATTTCAAGTATTTTCCTAGCTTTTCTGTTCGTCTTTTATATATAATCCAATTACATGTTAAACAGCAACCGGTCATCTGGAAGCACATCTGTCCTAGTTTTTTTGCCCCGGGCAGCGCCCTGCTGAACAGATGTTTGCAGACTGCGCCTTTAAACTTGCAAGCAAAATCTCACTGCTGTAAGATGCAAGCTCACCACGGTGGCAGATACTGAAGAATCAGAGGCCATTTTTATTTTATTTTATTTTATTTATTTATTTTTGAGAAAATGGAGGGGTGGGGCAGAGGAGTAAGAGAATCCTAAGTGGGCTCTAGGCTAGATGTACTTAAAGTACTTAAAGTACCTGTTGGATGTACTTAAAGTACCTGTTACATAAAACAGAGCTCTAGAAATGCAGAGTGACTTTTTTTTATTAACTCATAATGTATTATTAGCCCCAGGGGTACAGGTCTGTGAATCGTCAGGCTCACACACTCCACAGCACTCATCATAGCACATACCCTCCCCAAGGTCCACCATCCAGCCACCCATCCCCCCACCCCCCTCCACTCCAGCAACCCTCAGTTTGTTTCCTGAGATTAAGAGTCTCTTATGGTCTGTCTCCCTCTCTGGTTTCATCTTGTTTTGCTTTCCCTCCCTTGCCCCGATGATCCTCTGTTTTGTTTCTTAAATTCCAAGAGTGAGATCGTATGATAATTGTCTTTCTCTGATTGACTTATTTCACTCAGCACAATACCCTCTAGTTCCAACCACGTCGTTCGAAATGGCAAGATTTCGTTTTCTTTTGATGGGTGCATAGTATTCCATTGTATATATGAACCACATCGTCTTTATCCATTCATCTGTTGGTGGACATCTAGGGTCTTTCCATAGTTTGGCTATTGTGGACGTTGCTGCTAGAAACACTGGGGTGCAGGTGTCCCTTTGGATCACTACATTTGTATCTTTGGGGTAAGTACCCAGTCATGTGATTGCTGGGTGGTAGGGTAGCTCAATTTTCAAGTTTTTGAGGAACCTCCATACCATTTTCCAGAGTGGCTGAAATGCAGAATAACTTAAAAAAAATGCTCAAAAAAAGAAACCCGATGTTCAGCTGCTTACTACTCAGCTGTTACACGAAAGAATTAAGCCACTACATAAAAATACACACTCATGTGATCTGCCATCTGGAATAGACTAACAGCGGCTTCAGAGGAGGAGATGCGGAAACAATCTCAAGGACCCACATGCACACATGTGGGTCCCCTCCTAAAGAGCACTACTACTGACACCTGCCCGAGTTCCTGTCCCCGCCCGCGCCTGGGGGACTGGATGGGAATTCAGCCAGCTCCCAGGAGCCCCTCCAGGGCACCCGCAGCTCTGCTGTCACCTCCTGCACATGGAGACCGAGGCCTCGGGAGGCCCAGGACGCTGCACACCCTCCGCTGCCCCGCAGCCCTGCCTGCTGCTCACCCCGCCTGGGCGTGTGGGACCCCGGCAGCTCCGGCTCAGCCCTGTCCCCTTCCTAGCACGTCAGTGATCACCAGGCACCTGAGGCGTCCCCCTCGACAGCCAGTCCTGCTTCTCTCGGCCCCAGCAGACACCACCTCTGGGCTGCGCTAGCCGGCCAGGCGGACTCTGAACAAACAGGTTGTTCTACCTATCAGAGTAATACATGCAAATTAGAGCCACTTAGCAACTACGCAAATACAAAAGGAAACCGTAATTACAGGCAACCCCACCAGCCACATCCACCCAAATGGTGCAAGGCTGCCTCTCCCGGCCGCAGCGGCCCCCCGGTCCCCCGCACCTGGCTGCCAGGCTTCATCTGTTCCTTGCCCCCCCATCACTTTCCGTGCAGCTGGAGTCTGTGTTTTAGTTACCAGCGACAGAGAAAGCTTTCTTACAGTGCCGTTTGGGATCACCCGGATTTCTGGCCCATGCGGGCCAGCGGGTAACAGCGCCTGCTGTCGTCCCAACAGCAAGAAGGACTTGGGCTTTGGCGGGCTGTGCCTTGAGCTCTCTGTCTCTGCCTCCCAAAGCCAGAGTGCTGAAGGTCAAGGGGCCACAGATCATTAGGTAGGCAGGTTGCTTCCCCTCACAGAAAGGATCCAACCACTTCTTCTGAAGCCCAAAGGAAAGCGAGCAGGGGAGAAAGCAGAATCCTGGGCTTCTAGGTGAGTGGCCCGCTGGAAAGTCACAGCCGTCCCGTGTACAGCTGCTCCCATACGGGCCACAAGGAGGCAGGGGGCATGGGCAGCCCAGGAGGGGATGCTTCAGAAGAGCAGACCCTGATCCAGCCTGGGGTCCGGGCACCAACACCTGTCTGAGTTCCTGGCCACCTTGGCGGGGCGCCAAAGCCAGGACCTGAGGAAAGTGCCCCAGGAAGAGAACGTCGGCCTCTCTCGCTACTCCTGGGTCCCATCCTCTTCCTTTCAACTCCCTCTCAGAAGAGGAAGCCAGTCAGCAGAGGACTCCCCCAGGTCTTCGTCCGCGCCCCTAAGAAAGCACAAAGCTCCTCCCTCCACAGCTGGCGGCTGCTACCCGGAGCGCCCAATGGGCCCGCGTCCCTGTCCCACCATGACCCGCAGCCTTCCTTCTCCTGCCCATGGTCAGCTGGAGCCAAGGTGTCCTAAGGAGCAACAGTCCCCACGCCTGCAAGGGCCTGTCCCCACCCACCCAGCTCTCCTGACCACGGAGCACCCAGCAGCCACCACAGCCCCAGGGAATGAGCCCCTCGACGGAGCGGCCGGCCCTGGAGACCCCGGTCTTCCCCCACCTGTGTCCTAGACTGTGTGCTCCAGAAGATGGCCCTGCGCTAGGCTGGACAGTGGCCCAAAAGATACAGGCATGAGCTAATGCCAGAACTTGGGATTATGACCGGAGCTGGAAAGAGTCCTTGTGGATCTAATGAAGATAAAGGATTTCCAAATGAGCTCATCCTGGATGATGCGGGCGGGCCCCAAGCCAGCGACTGGTGTGCTTCTAAGAGACGAGGAGAGATGACATGGGAAGAGGGAGAGGCCGTGTCACTACAGAGGCAGAGATTGGGGCAACACATCCACCAGCCAAGAACAGCAGGGGCCACCCCAAGAGGCCGGGAGAGAGGCCTGGAACTGATCTGCCCTCCGAGCCTCCCTGACTACAGAACAATGAAAGAATGACTTGTTTTAAGCCAAGTCGGTCATTTGCTACAGCAGCCACAGGAAATGCACACATCCCCCACAAAAAACTAAAAGTGCTCTTGCAAAAAAACTACAGGGTCAGGACTGGGACACAGCACCTGGAAGCCTTGAGCACCTTCCCATGGGACAGTTGCCTGCACACACCCCGCAAGCCCCCGGCCCAGGATCGTCTTCAGAACTGGCTGCCGGCCGGGTTGCCTTCAGTGACATCCCGTTCCCAACCCGGGGAGACCGTGGCATTCTTCTATCATTCTTGCCTGACAAAGGCAGGCTTGATGCCCTTGGCTTTGACATCGAGGAAACATCCGGAATCTTGCAAAACAACAGTAAGGAGCCCTCTAGTGTTTGTAACCTGCCCATGGTCAACCAGGGGCTTCCCTTCCCAAGGCTGGGGCATTTAGGGCTGGTGCAGGGAACAGCATCGCAAGCCTCTGCAGCATGACGAAACACAGCCACTATCACTCATGCCAGACGGTGACACGCTCGGGGAGGACAAGAGCATGCTGCGGTGTTAGGGAAAGCGTGCACGTGGGAAGCGTCACAACCACAGTAAACCCCGGGCTGTGAAGGAAAGGTGGAGAACCGTGGCCACATTAAGATGACAAACTTCAAGTCCAAAACCCACCTGCACTGACGCAGAGCAAGAGGAGATATGCGCGGTTTCTATCACACGCGAGAGCCGGTCCCACTAATGACCAAAGAGCTTAAAGACACCGAGGAGAAGACTAACAGCTCAACAGAAAAAATGGGCAAAACACACAAATAAGCCATTAACAGCAGAATCGGAAAGGATCCTTCAAGCTCTGAAGAGATGCTCAGGCTCACTGTAACCAGAGTGCCACGCGCCAGACAGATGGCCAAAGCCCACAGGTTAGACATCCCAGCCACGGGCAAGGCTCTGAGGAAGCAGGGGCGACACATGGGCCCCATGCACCCATCGGCAAATGCTCCACGGAGCAGCTTCGAAGAATCTGACCCAAAGACACACGTCAGTGACGCATGAGGATGTTTGTCTCAGCATCGCTCACGACACTTAAAGAGTGGCAATGACCCACACGGGCCTCACAAGTGGACATCTGCCATCCAATGGCGGGGCAGCCCCCACACGGAACAGCACACGGCCCACGAGTGCCCTGATGCCACGGCGTGTGGGAGCTCGCGGGCGAGGAGAGCCTTCTGCCCGCGGCAGCGCGAGGAGTTCCCAGAGAGCCCTGGCCGTGATTCTGGACTTGGCCGTGGAAGGAGAGGAAGCCCCAGAGAAAAGCGGTCCAAGCAGACAGAACAAACCAGAAGAGCAGAGCCTCGGGCCCGGTGGGTTCCAAGCGCCAGGGCAGACGCGGGCCAGCAGCCGGGGCAGTTGAAGCGGAAGGTCCTAGAGCTAGCTCGTGGGCGCTGTCCCGGGCCGCCCGCCCCCCAGGCAGCCCCTACTCGATGCACTCCATGACATGGATCTGCAGCGTGTCCATATCCGGAGCCCGGTACTGGCACTTGGGGCAACAGAAGTCAGGCGGCTCCTCGGGGGGGCTTCTCCTCTGGCTGGGCAAGGCCAGGTGGAAGGAGGGGTGAGCTGGGGAAAGAGGGGAGGCAGCACAGAGTACTGCGATTTGACAGGACTGTCGGGTCCAAGCTCTGGGGTCACTACCACTAGCTCCTCCCTGCCTCCCCCCTCTCCCCCAAAGCAGTACTACCCTCCGGAGAGCACCCTGCCCTCTCCACCCCTCCCCCTGCAGCTCCCTCACCTGGGGTGGGGGGCAAGGGGGCTTGGGAGACCTCCACGTGTCGCTTCCTCAGGTCTTCGATCCTTTGAGAAGAGAAACCGTCTGGTCAACAGAGCCGGCAGGCTGGGGCAGGACGAGGGGCGACAAGCGCCAGCTCAGAAGCCGCCACATGCGGGCGGCAACCGCCACAGTCCCCGGCCCCCAGCCCCGCTCCTCGCGGGGCTGGATGGCAAGGCCCACCTGGCCGACTCCTGGCAGCTGGCCTTCAGCCTGCCGTACTCCCTCTGCAGCTGCTCCAGCTGCTCCTGCAGGAGCTCCTTCCTCTCCGCCAGCTTCTCCCGCGCCTGCCTCTCAGCCTGGAAGTCGGCCTTGTAGATGTCCGCCTGGCAGACAAAGCCAAGAGGGGCCACGCCCGCCGTCCGTCGGCAGTCCGCCGTCTGGCCGGCCGATTCTCAGTGCTGGGGGACACGGGGGAGGTCCGGCTCCCGGCCTCCCGGGCTCCGTGGCGCAGGGCAAGGCCATCCCCGGAGCGCCGACAGAGGGCTCCAGGGGCTGCCGAGAAGCCCCGGCCCACAGACGCCAGTGACACAAGAGGTCCCAGTGCCCACAGGCCCCGCCGGCCACAGGGGGGCGCCCTCACCTGAGCCTTTAGCACCGGGACAGTCTCCATCATGGCCTTGTGCTGCTCGGCCTCCTCCTTCAGCTTGTCAATCACTTCCTGCTTGGCCGCCAGGGCCTCCTCTGCCTGCTGGAGCTGCTGCTTGAGGTCCTCCAGCTGCATTCCCTAGAAACGGGCAAGGGGGAAGTGAGGGAGCCCCAGCCGGCCCAGGGCAGGAGCCAGGCCGCCACCAGGCAGTGGCTGCTCCAGGAGACAAGAACCAAAAGCAACAAGAGACGAGCCCTGGCTGACCAATGCCGGAGTGACACTGGCCACCAGACGTCAGCGCGGGCAGGGCACAGGAAAGGCAGAGGGTGTGGGGGACCTCTGAGGTCAGGGGGCACAACTTCCTGCCCAGCTCGACACTCCTTTCCCGGACTCCTCAGCCACACGGCCTGCCTCCAGCCCCTCAAGGGACAAGGCCATCCTCCTCCATGGGAGCTGGTGTCCCGCACTAATGCTATCCCCTTACAAGCGTGTCCCCCACCCACAGAGAGAGCACCCAGAGGCCCACCCGGTCGGCCCCACGTCCCGCCCTGAGCTGTCACACTGTGACCCTGACAAAGCTCTGACACAATTCTCTCAAGTCTTCAGATAAGAACTCGTGATCCGACAGTTCTAAATTCGGGGCAGCAGCTCCCCGGGCCCTTGTGTTTCTCGGCAGCAAGGAGAGGAACCGAGGCACGTCCGTGGTGGCCAGTCCCGGGGACGTGCCCACCACAGGCACTCTGTTTCGCTCACTGCTCACCGTGCTGCTCTTGACGTGGCTGTCGTACTCCTGGAAGAGCTGGTGATAGGCCACCTGCAGCTGGGCCAGCTTCCGCCTGCGGAAGAGGAGCCTTTGCTGGAGAAATAAGCACCCTGTGCTCTGCCACCGCGCTTCCACTCGCAAGCCCACCCCCTCGGTGCCTGTCCCCAGCACAGGCCGCATGGACCCTCGGACCAGCTTCGGCACACGGTGAGCACGCTTTGTGTTAAGGCTACCGTTCCTCGAAACAAGGACCGTTTAGAATCAGGTGGAACAGCCCCATGAGAAGCAGAGGCGGACGGGAGAGCAGCTGAGGACGAGAGGAGACTCGAAGGTGGCCCGATGCAGGCCACATGGCAGCCACGCGGGAGGACCTGAGCATGGGCTGGAGAGCACGGATCCCCGTCTCAGAGCCGGGTCACATGGGGGCTGGGGGGGAGGGGAGGCCCGTGGGGCCCTGGTGTCCTCGTACGGGCCCGGGCCACTCACTTCTCCTCCGAGGCTGCCTGGCGCTCCATGCGCAGGGCCGCCTCCACACTCTGGCTCTGCATCCGCAGCTGGTCCACCTGCACGCTGTGCTGCTGCTGCAGCGCCGCCCGCTCGCTCTCCAGCTGCCGCGCCTGCTCGCTGGCCGCCCGAGCCCTGGCGTGGAAGGGGACGGTCACAGCAGGGTTCCGGCGCACCCAGCCAAGCCCACAGCAGGGGAAGATGGAAGCTGGTTACCGAACACTGGACAACCGCAGAGAGCCTGGCTTGGGGCTGACTCCTTCCCTCCCAGTCCCTGTTCTACAAGCTCAATGGCTCAGCTGCAGTCCCAAAGGCACAGACCTGGAAGAGGAGCCTCCCACCCGCCTGGCCACGACCATGGCCGCCACAGCCTGGCATCCTCGGAGCTGTATCACCCACAGCCCCCAGTCTCCAAGTTCCGCTCTCCTATGTTCCTACAATTCCCCAGATCTCCAGTCCAAGGCTCTGGCCACGTCGCCCTGCTGGCCCAAAACCCAGCACAGTCCCTACTGCAGAGGCGACAGGGACTGCCGGGAATGACCACTGGTTTCGCTGTTCCTCTGCACCTGTCCAAATACACTGAGCACATTTCCGACACTGCCATCACCAGATGGAACTGCTGTCCGCCCGGTGCCCTGGAATAAGGGGGACAACAGGACAGGCCCAGGGCTTGGGGGCCTCTATGTGTGTCTGTGTGAAGCAGAAAGCTCTCCGAATGGCCACACCAAGTGCCCTGAGACCCCAGCAAGGCCTCTGTGTCCAAGCTGGCCAGCTCAGCACATCTAGGGCCCATCGTGAGGGGAAGGACACAAACGGACACTGCCCAGGAACCCACAGGTGCTGCCATAAATGTCCTCATGGTGTCACGAATGGCTCCAAGTTGCCTCTAGCGGGTTCTTTCATGTACACAGAAAAACACAGGCAGAAAAGATGCCCAATTGTCCTAAAAGTGATGCATGTGATTTCAGAAAGCTGGAGACACGCAGGAGTCCACGGGAAAACGGAAAAGGTGAGCAGGCCCAGGCCAGAACGACGCCTTTCCTCCCACCCTGTTTTCCAGACCAAAGCACGTCCACGTGCTGTCGCTGGTCGCGGACTAGGGAGGACTCGCTCCCGCCCTCTCCCCTCTGCTCCCCTCCCGTGGGAAGGCCGCGGCGCTCGGCCCAGCACGCCCCCGTCACGCATCACCCGGAGAGCAGCACCCGCCGTCGGGCGGGCCCGCCTTGCTCTCTGGAGGGCAGCGCCCCGGTGGCAGCAGAGCCCAGGAACACGGCCTGCCCTGACCCGCCCAAGCCGCCTGCGGGAAGCCACGTGGCAGCAAGCAGCAGCCGGCCGGCCGCCGACTTGGGCAGGCCACTCGCAAACCCAGCCATCAGGCGGCACGTGGGCAGCAGGCGGCTCCGAGGCCCCCAGGCCAGCATGACAGTTCCCTTCTTGATGGTGGTCCCTGTGCCTGGACAGAGGAACTCACTGGAGGCTCTGAAGATGCCTCCCTGCCTTCGGGTACCTCCACACTCACCTGCCCTCCAAAGCCTGCCGCTCCTTGTTGGCGGCCTCCAAACGACTCTGGCTCTCCTGGAGCTCCCCCAGCAAGGATGTCACCTGGGCTTTCACGGAAGCCTTGTCCTCAGCCATCTGCTGCGTGAAAAAAAGCCACTTCCTATCAGGGATGCCTCCTCACCAGCTGCCCACCCCTGGCACCTCCGAGCCCCGGGGCAGCAGGCAGGGATGAAGACATGTCACCACCGCTCACCTCACCGCTCACCTCCAGAAGCCTCCCAAGTCCCATGACCCCACACTCCCAGATGCCCCCCCAATCCCTGCAGACATAGGCACAGAGTCGCCTTGCAGCTCACGAGGCTGACAAGCAGGCTGTAAGGACAGAGCCCAGCAGGACGCGGTGCCAAGGGAGTCTGGACCTGAAGACAACGTCAACATGCAAGCTCCCGTCCACAAGCCGAGGCTACCAGAGCCAAGATGGCCGGCCACTTTCCAGAAGGCTCTCTACCAGGGCCAAAACTCGAGAGTTGCCCAAACCCCCAATGGCCAGTCTCCCTTATCCCACTGTCCAGGCCAGGTCCCCCATTACCTTAGGCGGCTCAAGCCCAGAGTCGGCGCCTCAGTCCCCCATGGCCAGACCCCCCCCACCTCCCCCGGGAAACCGCCACTCCTGCCCTCCATGCCCCTGCCCTGGCTTCCAGCGCACAGGCACACACCATGCCTGCCACTCCTTCCCTTCTGCTCTGCATCTCCAGGCACTGGTCTCGTCTCCAGGCCCACCGGACCCCTGCAGGTCGGCCGCTGGCCAAGTCACACCTCCAAGACAGACTCTTCTCAGGGGCCTCAGCTTAGCTATCCAGCTACCTGCCCTGCACTCCGCGTCGCCTAGGCCTGCCAACAGATCCTATGGGCCAGTACCCACTCTGGCCAGCCTCACCGGGGGCTGGAAGGACTTCCACCTGGGCCCTCCTCCACTCCTGCACCTGGAGGAGTTTCCTGGGCCTTCCATAAAGGATTGCAAGATGGGGACCATAAGACAACAGTAACATACTGTCACTCTAAAGTCCAGGAGCAAGCGAAGGCAGGGCTGGCGCCTTCTGAGGGGCCTGAGGGGAACCCCCCACTCTCTGCCTCCATCATCACAAGGCTCTTCCCTGGATGTCTCCGTGTCTGTTTCTCTCTCCTAAGGACAGCGATCATGGGATTTAGTATGACCACATCCGAACTTTATTACTTCTGCAAAGACCCTATTTCCAAATAAGATCATGTTCTGAGGTACAGGGTTTAGGATGTGGACATTCCTTTTCGGGGCACACAACTCCAACCCATAATACCCACCCCATACTCTACAGTCAACAGGAAACCAGATAATGTCTCACACTAGCACAGCAGCCCCTACTGTTCCTGTGACGCTTGGGTCAAAGCCCCAATCTTCCCACTGGCCCTACTAAGCCCACATAACCTGCCCCTACCAGCCCCTACCATGACTCTCCCCGCCTACCCCTTAGCCACCTTCACACAGCTTCAGCCACATTTGCCTCTTTGGTGTGCCCTGAAAATGACAGGCATGTCACTACCTCAGGACCTTTGCACATGCTCCTCCTGCCTCTAAAACAGGCTTTCCTCAGATACCCCATGTGGCTCAGCCCCTCACTGTGTTCTGGTCCTTACTAGAATGCACCTCAGCAAAGGTCTCCCCACTGAACAGTGCAAACACCCCCCACTTGGCCTGTCACATCAACGTGTCCCCTGGATATTTAGCAGTGCCCTCAGAAACAGCATGCCCGACAGCTACAAGAAGCCAGTTCCACCCACAGCCCCCCTTCCTGTCAGCTGATGGCAAATCCATCTTCCAGCTACAAGGACAAAAACCTCGGTGTTCCCCTTGACTCCTCCCTCTGTCTCACTCACATCTAACACACCAGGAAATGCTGTCAGGCGCCTGGGTGGCTCAGTGGGTTAAAGCCTCTGCCTTTGGCTCAGGTCATGGTCTCAGGGTCCTGGGATAGAGCCCCGCATCGGGCTCCCTGCTCAGCAGGGAGCCTGCTTCCCTCTCTCTCTCTCTGCCTGCCTCTCTGCCTAGTTGTGATCTCTCTCCATCAAATAAATAAAGTTAAAAAATATATATACTGTGTCTAGTTGAGGACACCAAACAAAGAATGTTAACTATTTCAGATGTGACAGTGGTATTGCAGTTATCTCTCTTTTAAGCCCTTTCTTAAACAAAGACGCTGAAATGTTTACAGATGAAATCATATGGTGTCTAGAATTTGCTTCAAATTAACAGGGGAACTCCAGGTGTGTCCCTGGTAACGAAAACACGCATCCACACCCAAAGATTCACACCAGCACTACTGGGGGCACCTGGCTGGCTCAGTTGGAGAAGTATGTGAATCTTGATATCGGGGTCATGAGTTCAAGCCCCACACCGGGTATAGAGATTACATAAATAAATAAAACTTTTAAAAAGTACATAGCAGCATTACCCCCAAAATCTTGATGCTGAATGAGAGAAGCCAGATGTGAGGGGCACATCCCATGGGATTCCATTTGTGTGAAATTCCCAGAAGATGCAAACCCGGAGACAGAAAGCAGACTGGACGGTGCCGGCGGCTGAGGGAGAGGGTGCAGAGTACTGGCTAATGGGGCCGGGGTTTCTCTGCAGGGCAGTGGGGGGAAGGATGAACATATTCTAGAACCAGAGAGTGGTGATGGTTATACAAGTCTATGAACATACCAAAAAGCCATGGATTCTGTACTTTTTAAAAAAAAAGATTTCACTTATTTATTTGACAGAGACAGAGAGATCACAAGTAGGCAGAGAGGCAGGCAGAGAGAGAGGAGGAAGCAGGCTCCCCGCTGAGCAGAGAGCCCGATGCGGGGCTTGATCCCAGGACCCTGAGATCATGACCTGAGCCGAAGGCAGAGGCTCAACCCACTGAGCCACCCAGGCACCCCAATTCTGTACTTTAAAAGAATGAATTTTACGGTATGTGACTTTTATCTCAGTAAAGCTGTTATTAAAAAACTTCCACCCTATGGTTCTACCAGCTTCTCCTGCACCAGGCCCAGGTTTCGGTGCCAGGCTCTTTAGACAGGTGCACCTGCTGGGAGGCTGCTGAGTCAGGGGCAAGCACATTTGCAACTTGAAGAGAAAATGCCGACTCGTTTTTCCAAGTAGGGCCACCAGCTGACACTGCCACCAGCGACATGAAGCCACGTCTGCTCTGATAGCCACCACTGGCGGACTTGTCAGCTGTGAGGCCAGCACCCCTCGATGCAGGCGGGGCAAGCGGGGAGGCTCTGAAGGCATTTAGCAAAGAGCCCTGAGGCCACCTGTTCAAGCCTAGGAGAGGCTGAATGGTGGCGCCCAGAAGATACGTCCACATCCTAACCTCCAGTACCTACGGATAGGACCTGACAAGAAGACAGGGCTTTGCAGACACAATCAAGTTACGATCTAGTCATGCTGGAGGGAAGGATCTAATGACTGCAATACACACGAAATCGGCACAAAATGACTTTGACTCGGGGTGCCTGGGTGGCCCAGTTGTTAGGCGTCTGCCTTGGGCTCAGGTCATGATCCCAGGGTCCTGAGATCGAGCCCTGCATCGGGCTCCCTGCTCGGTGGGAAGCCTCCTTCTTCCGCTCTCTCTCTGCCTGCCTCTCTGCCTACTTGTGATCTCTGTCAAATAAATAAATAAAATCTTTTAAAAAAGAAAAAAGAGGAGGAGGAGAGACATACAGACACACAGTGAGGTGATGTGACAACAGAGAGAGACGCAGAGGGATAGATGTACAGGCACAGCCCGAAGCTGGGAAAGCCGCCTAGAATAGGTTCTCCCCTTGGGGCCCCCAGAATGCACCAACCCTGCCCACGTCTTGCTCTCGGGCTTCCGGCCTCCAGAAGTGGGAGACAATACAGGTCTCTTTCTTTAGCCGCCCAGTTTGGGGTCCCCTGTCAGGGTCGCCCCAGGCACCCGGTACACTCCTTCCAGAGCGCCATGACAGGCCATCTCTGTTGAGCACATGACTCCTGGTGGGGCGGAGCTGGGCCACACTCTCAGCTTCGTGTCTGGGAGGACACGACCCCGCGCTCAAGTCCCCCGACAGCACAGCTCAGAGAGGCTTCCCTGGTGGCGGGCGGGGCGGGCCGCCACCCCCAGGCCTCGGGAGAAACGGCCGGGCCCACGCCCCCGCCGGCCAGGGGCCCCGGGAGCTGCCGCCTGCTCCGTCCCGGCTGCGGCCCTGCGGCCCTGCGCCCCCTGCGTCCTTGGCGATTCCGACCCGTGTGCTCACACCATCATGAGCTCCGCGACCAGGAGCCGCGGCCCGGCCCCTCTGCGCTCTGCGAACCCTCCTCGCGGAGCCCCGAGCTGGTGGGTGCTGGGGCGGGGCTGTGTTCCCGGAACGCGGGGCGCCGGGCCCCGCCGATCGCCGCCCCCGCTACCTGCTGGCAGCGCTTCAGGTGCTCCACCTCCTGCAGGGCCTGCTCTGTCTGCCTCCGCAGCTCGCACTTCTCCAGGCTCAGTCTCTCCACCAGCTTCCGGGCTTCCTGGAACTTCTGCACGAGGAACTCCTTCTCCTTCCTCTGGCTGCCCTGGAAGCGCTGCAGCTCCTCGCAGCGCTCGCGCAGCACCTGGTTGCTCTGGCGGATGGCGTCTGGCGGCCGAGAAGAGGACCCGGTGAGAGCTGCGGGCGGCCCCTCCCCAGGGCCGGGGCCACCGGCCGCCCAGCCGGCCCTGCAGCGCTTCCTCCCGTTCTGCCGCGCCCGTTCCAAACGATCCACTGACTCACCCTAGTGACGAAGCCCATCAACTTCTCCAGAGACCAAACACCTCAGCTTCCCTTGAGTATGTGCCAAGGGCGCCCCCTCTCTAAGCACCTGGAGCTCGTCTGTACTCCCGCCCCAGGCACAGGCGCTCGGTCATTACCCTCGGAACCAGGAACCCGGGGCTACCTGCAGACCCCGGGACGGCCACGGGCGCAGAGCGCCCTGTGACATGGCCAGCTGCAGCCTGGGAGGCCCAGGAGGCTCCGAGCAGCGCAGTGACTGACCTCCCAGAGCCTCCCAGAGCCTCCCCGTCCTCCTCGGCACATTCGACGGGGCTAACACAGCTACTCCCAGGAGCAGGGTACAGCGATCGGTCACAGAACAGCCAGGCCCCCTCCCACCAGGCTGAGGGATGAGTGTGTGCCAAGGCCAGGCAGTCGGCAGAGGCTGAGGAAAGGAGAGCCCCGCGCCCAGGCACACCCTGGGCAGTGGAAGAACATGGACGGTGACCGAACTGCTCGGTGACACACGAAGGCTCTCACAACCACGGAACTCTTCAAGATGGCAATGGGCAGTAGCTTCATGTCACTCTCTGGTCAAAACCCTGATGAACCCCAGTGGCGTCTGAGGCCAGCGCCACAGACACGGTCTGCATGTTCTGTCCCCACGTGACCCCTTCCCCGCAGGGGAGCAAAGCAGACTGTGGCCCTTACACAGGGGCCTCCCGCCTCAGGCGGGCTTCCCCCACCCACCTCCGCCCTCCACCTGCTGCAATTCTGCCCAGCCCCCACCAAAGCCTCAACTCACTTGCAACTTCCTTTTCTATTGAAACAAAATTCACATCACATCAAATTCATCATTTTAAAGTACACAGTATTTCAGTGGCTTCTACCTATTCACAAAGCTATGCACTCATCCCCTCTAGCTAGTTCCAGAACATTTCCATTACCGCTCCCCAAAAAACCAGAACCCACTCACAGGCACTTCACCATTACCCCCAGCCTGTGGAATTCATGCTTCTGTTTCTCTCTCTGGATCCGCCTCTCCTGGACACGTCACAGAAGTGGACTCCTACCCCAGCTACATGCTACCTCTTCCATGAGGTTCCCCGCCCCCTGACATTCCAAGCAAAGTCTATGTCCTCTCCCCTGTGCCCTTCTTGGGCACAATCCTGAGCGTCGCTGGGGGCAGACACCTTCAGTGCCCCAGGAGTGACCCAGGGCATGACACACAGCACCCACTGATGGCGAGGTGCAGAGCCAACGCACCGCACATCCTCAGCTCAGGCCGCGCGGCTGGAGGGTGCCGCTTTAAAAGCTCCGTGACCAGGGAGCCTGCGGGGCCGTGAGCCCTCTGCAGCGGGCCTCCCACTCCTGCCCCCAAGCCCCTCTTGCTGGAGCACCCTCCTGGCGCCCAGCAGAGCCCACACACATCCTTGTGCAAGCTGAGCTGTCTCCCCACCCCCAACCTGGCTGCCAGCTCTATGTGACCCCAACACAGCAAGACACTGGACAACATTAGGGACGGTGCTGGTTGTGGTAACTGGAAGAGTGCTACTGCCATCTAGTGGGAGAGGCCAGGGATGCTGCTCGACACCAAGCGATTGGCCAGGACCACCCCCCAGATGTCTCAGCAGGCTCACGGTGGGAGGGATGCTGTCACTTGCAGGGCGGCCACAGATATGCCCCACTCAAGGGCAGCCAGCCGCCTGAGAGGCGCGGTGCAGGCCTCTGGGAGCTGAAGAAGCCACCGCCCCCCAAGCAAGTGAGACGGTGGCAGGTGAGCGGGTGCAGATCAAGGTGAACACAGAAACCGGATGGTTCTAGGAGCCACCACCTGGTCCGTGCTCCCGCCCACACTGGAGGCACCAGAAACCGCCACCCCCACAGGTCTGTCCCAGGGCAGCCCACGCCCCCTCCCCGGGAGCCGCAGGGCCACTCCCAGAACGGCCACGCACTTCTGGACAGATCAGGATGGAGACGGACAAGGCCCACCACAGGCAGCCCGACTTGGGACAACTCAGAAGGTCACTCCAGCTCCAGAGCTCCCTGCGGGGTCAGCCTGCACCTCAGCCCAGCTTCTCCCTGGGCCCACCCCCACTTCTTCCCTTGTCCTCCCCTTCCTGGGTGCGGGTCCTCTGAGCGCTCTCAAAAAAACTTCCCACACAGCCATCTAACCCTCACGGTCCACTTCCAGGGAGCCCACCTGAAACCCAAAGGGAGAGTGGCTGAGTTCAAATCACTAGTTGGCTCTCAGGGGCACCCCCACCCCAGACCCGGTAAAAACACAGGCAGAGGAATGAATGAAGCCTCCCCCCCCAGCAAGGCTGGGACCTGTGACATCTGACTCGGCACACCTGCCGCCCTCCTCACCTCGGAGCTCTTGATTCTCCTCCAGGCAGCGCTGGAAGGTCTCGGGAGTGCCCTGCTCAGAAGCGATGTGGAGCATGGCCGGCTTCCCCAGAGAAGACTCCTCACCCAGCACGTCCTGGTCCCCTGTCGGGCCGCCACTGGGCTGCACCATCTCACACGGCGGACTCTTCCAGGGGGGCCTGCTCATCCAACAAGTCAGGGCCTGGAGGAGAAAGGGAGCAGACGTGTCCCATGAGACCCTTGCAGAATTCTCTTACCTTGCAGGGCAAGGAGTGTAGTCTGTGCGGGAGTTCTGGGGCCACGCTTTAAGCAGAACACTGAGCACTTTATCAGGTGTTAACAGGAACCCAAGACAGGCTTTCCCATCTACAAGGTGGCATATCCTCTCATTCCAAAGGCAGTTGCAGGCCCATACGTGGGGTCAGAAAGGCCGTGGTTCAGCACTTGTTATAAACTCTACCTAGGACCTACCTCCAGGCTGTAAAGTCAAGGTAAGCATCTCACGAGAGGGGGGACTTACGGAGAGGATTGTTTTTGTGGGGAGGTTTCAGCATGCCGTGAGTCCTATGTGCCACATACACCTCCAAGCAGGAGTGAAGATATCAGCTCAGTACCTCGTGTAGTGCATTGAATCAGAATCCCAGCAAGGTATGTCCACATCCTGACCCCCATAGCCTGTGAATGTGACCTTGTATGGACAAAAGGGTTTTTTTACAGATGTAAATAAGTGAAAGATCTTGAGATGAGATCATCCTGGATTAGAGTGGCCTTAAATCTGATGACAAGTGTCCTTGTATGGAAAAAAGGTTTTTTTACAGGTGCAAGTAAGGGAAGGATCTTGAGATGAGATCATCCTGGATTAGAGTGGCCTTAAATCCAATGACAAGTGTCCTTATGAGACAGAAGAAACACAGACACAGGAGAAGGCCACATGATGACAGAGACGAGAACGATATGGCCACAAACCAAGGAAGGACTGGAGCCACCAGCAGCTGGAAGAGGCAGGAAGGATCCTCCTCCAGAGCCTGCAGAGGGAGCGTGGCCCTGAAGACACCTTGATTTCAGGCTTCTGGCCTCCAGAACTGGGAGAGGATAAAGGTCTATTGTCTTAGCCAGTCGGCTTGTGGTTCTCTGTCATAGCAGCTCTAAGAACTTAATCTGTCTAGTAAGATGGGCTTCAAGGACACCACTGAGAACCTGGTGAGTGTTCACTTGAACTGAGGGCCTGAAGGGGATATCTAGTATCTGACGCATGCTGAGGAATCTGAGAATGGGACGTGGGCTCATAGCCCAAGACAACACAGCAGAGAGCCAGGCAGAGTTGTGTACATTCTCTTATGAACTACAGAAGTCGGCCTTATGGGCCGGCACTAGCCTGGAAGCCCTTTTAAATTCTGCCCAAGAAGGCAGCCTACCCAGAGGAGGAGGCTGATCCCAATACGAGTTTGCAGGAGCTGAGAGAGGACAGCTTCAGTGCTGAATGAACTGTTCCTGCTCCACTGAATGCCCTCTATGAACCCGTGAGCAGTCTGTGATGAGCCAGTGATCCTTCCCTGGGCTTCCAGAAAAGCCCACTCTCCTGGCTCACTGGCTGCTAATGCTCAGGCCCCTTCTTCCTCACCACACCGCCTGATCACGTTGTGGTGCTCCTGGGTCCTGTTCTGGGGTCTCTTCCCTACCTGCAGTCACTGCGGTACAGAGCTGGTTCAGCCTCACAGCTTTAAACCCCATCTTCATGCTGACAACACCCCAAATCAGACCTCCTTCTTGAATTCCAGACACATAGAAAACTCAACATCTCCACTTGGCTACCTGGTAATGTACTCAAAACTAACCTTAAAATTGCACTCCTGACGGCTTCCTAAAGCCAGTTCCACCCACAACCCTCCTTCTTGTCAGCTGATGTCCAGGTACTGGACAAAAACCTCAGAATCCCTTTGGACCCCCCACCTCACCTTGTCTCACAGCTCACATCTAACGCATCAGGAAATCCTGTCATAATGTACCCCAAAATCTATTTGATGACAGTAAGCAATTAATGTTACGTGTTTAAGTGGCATACTGGTGTTGCGGTTGTTTCTTAATCCTTTCTTAAAGAAATATCTAAGAAGTATCTTAGAAATATCTACAGGTGAAATGATACGGTGTCAGAAGTTTGCTTCAAAATAATATGGGAACTCCTAGGTATCTGAGAGAAACAAAAACCCATGTGCACACACAAATGCTCCAAGCAGTATTACTCACAGCAGCCAAAGCGTGGAAATGACCCAAACGTCCATCAGCTGATGAGTAAACAAAATCACATTCACACACTACAAGGTGGACGAATCTCGCAAACACGACACTGAAAGAAAAAAGCAACTCACAAAAAACCACACATATTGTATGATTCTACTTATATGAGCTGTCCAGAAAAAGCAAATCCATAGAAACAGAATGATTGATGGAGCTTAAGAGTTTAAGAGCTGGGAGAGCTGCGGCAATGCAGTGACAGCAAAGGAGGCAAGCGGGTTTTTGGAGTCATGAACTGTACGCTTTAAATGGGTGAATTATATGGTATGAGAATTATATCTCGATAAAGCTGTTATGGAAAATAATGAAGGAAGAGGATTGTGAGGGGTATAAATTAAACAAAATTAGCCATGAGCTGACAACTGTCAAAGCTGGGAAGTGAGGACATAGGATTTACTATACTATTCTTTCTACTTTTGTATGTCTTTGAAATTTTCCTTTGAAATTTTTCATAATAAAATGCTCAAAGCACACTTATCTGGATTACTGGGATAATCTCCTGACAGTTAAGCATGCTCGTACCTTTGCCCCTATAATTTGTTCTTCCCACAGGGACCAGATCACCCTAAAAAGTAATTCCGATCCTGTCCGTCCTCTACACTGTTCCCTACCACAGTTCCTCATTACCCTGCGTGTAAAAGCCAAAGGCCCCAAGACGGCCTGCAAACCCCTGAATTATCTGGTCCCTCGTCGCTTCCTCTGCAAGTATTTTCCCCCCGCTCACTCTGCCCCAGCTATATAGTGGCCTCCCTGCAGCTCCTCAAACATGCCAGGATGGCTCATGCGCCCTCCAGTCACAGAAACGGTTTGAGGTCGGGTATGTAAATCGTTGCTGCAAAGTGAGCAAACTGAGACACATGAAGTAAGATACACAGGTGCTATATTTGGGACCAACCATATTTGGGGCCTTTTTAAAGAATTTAACAATCCCGAATGCAGTCAAGTTTGATGAGCAGAAAATGTCTCCGAACTAAAGATTCATCCACGAAGCAGGGGTGTGGTCAGACTCCGCAACGGTGGCGGAGAGAGAGAGGCGGAAACAGTCCCGCTTGCCGCCAAGGTAAGTCGCCTCCTGCATCGGGCCGCTTTGGCCAGTGCTGTAAAAGCAGGCGGCAGAAATGGGCCACCGCCCAACAGGAGGGGTAAACTCGAAAGTCCGGGGAAGTTTCGGAGGCGGCAAAATGCCCACCAGTAGTACCCTGTGTTCGGAAAGAGGACCACACCTGTCAGCAGAGTCGGTCCGACGTGAGAAGGGCGAGAACGGTGAGCCGCGAGCACTCTTCAGGCCCCGGCGCTCCGAGAAAGTCCGGGTTCTGCGGTCACCCTTCCCTTCTGGCGCTGCCGAAACTCACACTTCCGGCTTCCGGTGTCGTAGCTGTGGGATCCGGAAGTAAAACTTGCAAGCCCCGCCCCCGCACGGGAGCCGGCAGAATTGTGCAAGACGCTGTTCCAGAGGGCAGCCCGAGTCCGCCAGCCTTGGCCTGCCCACAGGACGCTCCTCATGATACGCAGCACTTGCTACTCTGGGGGGGGCGTCGCAACTCACTCTCCTCCTCATCTCTCGGATGTCGGGCCGCCCCGCCCCCACCAGGGGAGGAGCTAATGAGAGCCCCACGGAGCTGCAGAAGGCCCCGCCCAGGAACAGGGTCGAGGAGGCGTGGACACACTGCCAGCGGAAGTGAAGCCCTCCGCGAGGGCGCAGGGCCGCCCGCGCCGGGCGAGAAAACTGGACTGTAGGATTGGGCCGAGCCAGCGATGGGTACGCGGGCGAACGGTGCAAAGCTGCACGGGGACGCGCGAGGTACCGAGGACGCGGCGCAGCGGCAGCGGGGAGAAAAGGCGCCCGGCAGCCGGGCGACCGGCGCAGGTGCCCAAGGGGCGGGGCGGGTCGAGGGTGGGAGCCTGACGCCGCTGGAGGGCGGGAGGGCGTGGACGCGCGCGCGCGCCCTTGCGCGCCCTGGCTCCGCCCCGCCCGCGGGGCAAGGAGCCGCTGAGGCCCCGCCCACGCGCCTCGCCTGAGGCCGGTCAGCTCAGCCCAGGCCCCCGCCCCCGCTGCTTAAATGAGGCGGCGGGGCGCAGCCCCCGGAAACGGCCGGGCACTCGGAGGCTGGGAGCGCGGCGTCCGACGGCGGCGAGGCGCAGGTAACGTAGTGGCTAGGCGCCGCGCCCGCCGCGGAGCGTGCTGTGCCGCGAGGCCGTTTGATTTGCCAGGCTTGGGAGCGGGGCAAAATCGAGAGGGTTTAACCGGTCCCAGTGTCCCCTGCATCCCTCCGTTGGACCCCCCGAGGAGACGGGGACCCTGAGAGGGGTGGTGACTCGCCGGCGTCTCCCGGCCTGCGCTCCGTACTCGGCACCCCCTCTAACGTGCTCCATCCAGCTCCTTGAGGAGTTTGCGCTGGCGTCTGGGGAGAGGTGGCTTGGGCAGGTTGCGCCGTGCTCCAGCAGCCTGACTTGGTCTCGCAGAGCTGAGGCTCTAGCTGGGATCCCCTAGTAATCCTGTGAAATAAAGCCTCTTGGAGACTCTGCTGGGAGCCCAGAGCCTGCACTTTTCTAAGCCCCCAACCATCCTGTTTCCCTGCCATTCAGGAAGGGATTTCAATAAGCAGGCATCTTTGGGTGAGACCCCAAAGGACCCCTGCAGAAATTGGCCAACTTCCCCATGCTCTGTTGTTTTCCTGCTTTGTCAACGAGTCTTTCTTTAACCAGAGAGCATCATGGCAGAGCAGGTGGCCCTGAGCCGGACCCAGGTGTGCGGGATCCTGCGTGAAGAGCTGTACCAAGGCAATGCCTTCCATCAATCTGATACACACATCTTCATCATCATGGGTGCATCGGTGAGTCTCCCCCAGGCTTGGAGGGTGACATTGCCTCGGGTCCCTACCTGCTGAGTGCCTGGGCTTTCCCAGCCCACTGTCTGGAGGCCCCAGGGGCTCTGCTCAGTTGCCACTACCATCCCAGTACCACCCAGTATGCATCCTTGCCAGGCTGTTCTGCAATCTGTGCGCGGAAGACTTTAGAGACTCTCTCGTTGGACTTCTTCCTCCACAGGGCAAACTGCGCACAGGGCAGGCCATTCATTCTGTATCTCTTTCGCACCTGTTTCTGGCTTGGTAGGTGTCACACAGTGAGTTGCAAAGGCACATTCTGAGGCCCGAGCTCCGCCTTCTCTGTCTGTATCACAAGTTCCCTGGGAACAAACATTCGCCCTTCCTTTGAGTACCGTGTCATTACCCCAGCTCCCAAGGCCCGCTGAGAAGCTAGGACCTGTCCCACCCCATCCCATTGTTCAGCCTGTGGAATTGACACTTTGTTCTAGAAGAGCAAAGGATAGAAGCGAAGGCACAGGTATAGCACACAGACCACACGTGATGGGGGGACAGGAGAGGGAGGGCAGTCCTAGTGGAGCTCTTCGTCTTCACCTTCAGCATGAGCAGGACCCTGCTAACCATCCTGTGGCCCTTTCTGCCCGTAACCTGTCATATAAGCTTAAGCAAGAATTCCACCAGAACTATCGAGCTCTTGGCGGAGTGGGCATTATCTCTCTGCGCCATCCATGTCACGGTCCCCTTAGCTCTGGCAGAATTTGGTTCCTAGTTCATGTGTCCTAGTTCATGTGTAGACAGAGCCTGCGCCCGCCAACTTTGGTGATTCCAACGAGAACTCCGCAAAGGAGAGCAGGAGGCAGCAGGCAGTGCTGGGGGTGAGATGGGGCTCTGCCAGAGAGCCAGAGGGAGGGAAGGAAGGTAGGCCACCGCCAACACTATCTCCTGATTCTGTAACTCCTAGAGTAGGGGGACACAGGGACATGGGCTGGAGGGGAGCAGCCTTCATCTCTACCCTGGCCCCGGCGTGTGCTCCTCTAACCCTAACCTATGTTGGCCACGAGCCACAAAAATGATCTAGGACTCTGGGATGTCACCTCCTCAGATGCTTTGTTGAGAGCACCCAAGCTCGCCGCATGACTGGCCAGCGGCCCTCCTCTGCACCTCAGTGTTTCTGCAGAGCAAATGAGGGCTTTTGAAACCAATGTCAAGGGACCTCGGGCTGAGCTCATTCTCTGAGTGGTCAGTGCCTCTGCCTGTGGCCGGCTCGACGTTGAGCAACTTTTCCTTGCAACTGGTAGGGTTCCCCTTTGCTCTCCTCTGCTCTGAGAGTGACAGCCAGACCCTTCCAGAGCAGAAGTGGAGAGTGGGGGGGGACCCCCTGTCCTGAGTCGTCCGCTCAAGAGGACTGGAGCCAGGTGGGTGGGTGGGCCTGCCGTGCTCAGGCAGCGTCTAGGACAGCTCCCGCCATCCAGCCTCCGGTGTCCACTCCCTACTTAGAAGAGGTAGGCGGAGTGGTGCTGGGGGTGCACTCCCAGACCTGCTCTTCTGGGAAACGCACAAGTTCACTGCTTATTCATCCAACAAATAGCGACCAAGTGCCTTCTCTACAGTACAGTGAGTGCCGGCCCCACCTTCCCCATGCGATCTGTGTGCTGGGGGGAAGGGACCCAAGGGGAGTTCCTAGCCCAATCAGAGCTTCTGGTGGCACATGTGACCAAAAACACCAGTGGGCCCTTGTGTCCCCCACCACCTCCAGCACACAGGTCCCAGGCAGAGCCAGGGTCAGGGAACATTCCACACAAAGAGCAGAGCAGATGCAGAGCCCCCAGTGGCAGAGGCCCCAGAGCAGGCTGGGTCCACATGGCCGTCCCCTGCCCTTCCTCATTCCTCCTCTGCTTACCCAAGCCTCACTCTCCCGCCCAGCTTCCTTCCTGAGAGCGTCCTGATGCTGGCTCACAGTTACCCAATAGGCTTTGAGCTGCTCTCTGTTCCTCCCATGTGGCCACTTGCCCCCCTTTTCAGGACTCCCACCCCCAGCCAGGAAGGGAGTGGAGATACTTAATGTCCCTGTCTGGAAAGCTCTGGAATGAAAGAAACCAGTTTCTCCTTATAGACCAGAGCTGGGGAGAGGGGAGCCTTGGGCCACGCACATCATGTCCTCCCCCATCTGATAGAACCTTGGACAGGCTAGAGGCCTCTCCCCCCCGCCCACAGGGGATGGAGAAAGGAGTGGGGAGAGAACAGGACAGGGAATCTGCGTGGGCACAACCGGCTCACGGCAGGCTTCTCAGCAAGGCCCTCACCTCTCTGGACCTCAGTCTCCCGACCTGGACCATAAGGACCATGGACTTGATGGCTGTTCAGGCCTCGTCCCAATGTCCACCTAGGTGACAGGTTACTTGAGAGTCCTGGCCCCTCTGTCTTTTGGGGACGTTTCTGGACTGCTTTTGCCCCTTGGGTCAGTAAGATTCTTGCTGCGTCATGATGACCTTGGCACTTCCCCCAAAGGCCTGATGATTCATGAACCCCAGGGTGGAGGAGGGAACTTACCTCAACGGCCCCTAGGTTCTCTCTCCCCAGTTCCCAGGAGCCAGCTGGGCCGCAGCCAGGGCCCAGGCTCCACCCCAAGAGCCCAGGCACATCCTTGACCCAGGTGACCCTTGGGGGCCGGGATGGCCCACCCCTCCAGGCCTCCAGCTGGCGGCTGGCCTCTGAGGGACTGGGCTGCCTACTCCACCCTCGGATCCTCACAGAGATGTCGACAGTGTTTTGGGGCTTATAAAACTAGAAGCTGCGGTCAGACTAGGTGGCAACAGGCAGGCGGTGACCCAAGTCCCTTTGCCCCAGCTGGGACAGATGCTGGTAGCTGGAGAGCTTAAGAGGTCCTCCTTCTTCTGCTAAAGTCCCCACATGTCCCCAGGCAGCTCTTTCCCCACTGCTGTGCCCTCAGACGGAAATGAGGGGGTTGGGAAAGACAGGAGGCCTCTGATTCGCATTTCTCCAAGAGACCCTGTGATCGCCCCCCCACCCCACGGTGTGCTGAGGTTTGGTCCATGTCTTCCCATGTTCACTCTTGCAAAGGAGTCTGGTCTAGGCCAGCGGGGAGGGCTGGCCAGCTCACCTCCCATGCGGGGGAGCCGCCAGCGGGAACCCCTACCACCGTCCTGGGTCATACCTCACTTGGCCCTTGGACGACCTGGAGCCCAGCAGGCCTCTGGGCGCCGGGGCTGAGCTGAACGAGGCAAGCAGGTTCTGTCGGTAGCTAATCCCAAGGGAGGCCGCAGGAACAAACAGCCTGGGGTGCTGGGCGCTGTGACTCAGCAGACAGCAGGCTTGTCCCTGCCACCAGTCTGCTGCCCGCAGCCTATCCCGAGTCCTCCCAGCCCACTGGAGTTTGATCGTAAGCAAACATGACCTGAGCAGAGTCTCCCTCCAGCCCTGCGGATGGGAGAAGCCAGAGGCGGCCGCTGACTGTCTGCTGTAGTGGGGTCCCTGGGCTGGGGGTTGGAGTTGGACCAGGAAGTACCAGTGAGAGCAGCTGCAGGAAGGTGGCTGTGATGACAGGGACCCGCTGCAGACTGCTAGGGAGATCGGTTGTGGACAGCCCACCCTGGCTTGGGAACCACCTGTTTTAGGAGTTGGGGACCCTGGTGGAGCCCAGAGAGGACCGGGAAACACTTGTCAGTGTGGGCTTGGTGCTCACTAAAGGCTGGGCCCACATGCACATCCTCACCTAAAACCCCGGGAGGACGGCAGGTCACCCCAGGAGCCTTGGTGGAGCAAAGGCCAGGAGGAAACTCTAGCATTTGAGGCACAGGGCGCCCCTGAGCCCTGCACCTGCAGCCTCCCCCCCCGAGAAGGGACTTCCCACTCGGGGCCCCCTGTGGCCCTCCTAACCACTCTCCCAGGGGTGGGGGCAGGGGTCGAGCCACGGTGGCCCTGCTTTGGTTCTGGCCATGGGGCTTCCTGCTTGCAGGTCCAAGAGTTCATAGAAATGAACTTATCCAGTGGTTATGTGGCTTCTCAAAGGTGGTTTTGCATTGAATATTCACGTCCTTATCCCCCGAGTCCGTTTTTCTGCCTACGGCCAGTCCAGCCTGCCCCAACCTGCCCCAGCCTGCCCCAGCCTGCCTTACTGTCTCGGCACTGATCGGCAGTGCCCGGAGCAGCGTGGGTTCGCAGCCCAGGCCCGTCCCACACCCTGATCACAGGGTGGGCAGATGGAAGGGTGCCTGCCCCGCTGGTTCTCGGGAGCCTATGTCTGTTCCTGCCTCTGCCTCTCCCACCCAGACTGGAGAGTTCCTTTGCTCACAGAACTGAAGCATATTGGGGTGGCTCAGGGACCGAACTGGGATGCTTTCTAGGGCATCCTCTGTGGAATTTCTGGGATCTGCCATCTTGTTGCTTGAAGTTGCCATGTGCTTGTGGAAAACTTCACACATCGGCAAAGTTGATGCCGTAGGGCCGTGAGGGGCACCTGGGTGGCTCAAGTTGGGTGAGCGTCCGACTTATGGTTTCAGCTCAGGTCATGATCTCACGGTTGAGAGATCCAGCCCCGTGTCAGACTCCGTGCTGAGTGTGGAGCCTGGTGGGGTTCTCTCCCTCCCCCTGCCTACGTGCTCACTGTCTCACTCTCTTTCTCAAAAAAAAGGTGCAACAAAATGGCTATGGTCCATTGCCCAGTTCCCATGATAATTTGCCTCTTTTTTTTTTGAAAGATTTTATTTATTTATATGACAGAGCACAAGCAGGGAGAGTGGCAGACAGAGGGAGAAGCAGGCTCCCCACCAAGCAAGGAGCCCGATGCGGGGTTCAGTCCCAGGACCCTGGGATCATGACTTGAGCCGAAGGCAGACACTTAACTGACTGAGCCACCCAGGCGTCCTGAAATTCTGTGTCTTCCTTCACCCACTCCCCACTCTCTGCTCAACTATTGTTTTTCAGGGTTTGGGTTTTTTTGGACAAAGTTGAAATGCATTGAAATGCACTGAAATGTACCAATCTCAATGGTGCAGTAGGTTGCACAACTTTATCACAATATAGGACTCTTTTGGGCACCTGGGTGGCACAGACAGTGAGGAGTCTGACTCGGTTTCAGCTCAGATCACGATCTCAGGGTCCTGGGATCGAGCCCCACATTGGACTGCACACTCAGCACGGAGTCTGTTTGAGATTCTCTTTCTCCCACCCCCTTTGCTCCTCCCACTTGTGCTCTGTGTGTGTGTGTGTGTGTGTGTGTGTGTGTGTGTCTCTCTCAAATAAATCAGTATTTTTTTAAGAATGTATAGGGCTGGGCGCGTGGGTGGCTCAGTCATTAAGCGTCTGCCTTCGGCTCAGGTCATGATCCTGGGATCTTGGAATCAAGCCCCGAATCAGGCTCCCTGCTCAGCGGGAAGCCTGCTTGTCCCTCTCCCACTCCCCCTGCTTGTTTTCCCTCTCTCACTGTGTCTCTGTCAAATAAATAATTTTTTTTTTTTAAAAAAGAACGTATAGGGCCTTTCTCTTCATCTCTCACTTGGGCATCTGGGGTGTGTCTCCATCTCTCTGATGCTTGGTGTCTCCGGCCTTCCGGGTGACAGACGTCCCAATGACCGGGAAACAGCCGCGAGGGGCTTTACTTGCCTTTTCCCTTCAACTGATGATCTTGGGTACTTTCTCGTGCGTTTGTTAGAATCTGGTCAGTTTTCCATGGGGCTGTCTTCTTACTTTGGTGCAGGAGCAGGTTATATATTCTGGTTATAGAGGCAGGGTCTGCCCCAGAATGGAGTTCCCTGTTTCTGCCATTTTGGTGGAATTCTTGGAGTTTTTAAAAAAGTTGTGTTTTTATTCGTCTTTGGAAAACACCAGGTTTTGGCTTTCTTAATATTTTCTTTGGTTTATTTTCTGTTTTTGTTCTGTTTTTTAAGATTTCATTTATTTATTTGAGAGAGAGCACATGAGCGTGGGGAGCAGCAGAGGGAGAAGCAGACTCCCCACCGAGCAGGGAGCCCGACACGGGGCAAGGACCCCGGGATCATGACCTGAGCTGAAGGCCCACGCTTCACCAACCGAGCCACCCAGGCGCTCCTATTTTCTGTTTTAGTAACTTTTATTTTTCATTATTCCCTGCCTTGTAATTTGTTTGGCTTTAAAGTTGGCTTTAAAGTTCTACTCTTTTGTCTGACTTCGTAAATCAGGCCCTGAGCTCATTAGGCCTGAGCTAAGGCGGCATCTCAGGCCATAGGTCATGCCCTTTGGTTTGAGAGCTCTCCGTCGTCTTCGTTAGCCTGTGCACGGTTCAGAAGCCGGCGTTTGGCCTGGGTGTGGCTCCGCCTGCTCACCCTGTGACCAGAGATTGTGATCTGAGTGGTACGTGTGGTCACAGGGCAGGTGGCCTGGTCGTGGTGCCTCCTGCGGCTGAGTGGTGACCCTGAGCCAGCGTCCGGACTGAAGGGGAGGAGACCATCTAGGTCATGCCCCCAGCCCCCAGCTTCTCCTAACCACGCCTGTTCCCTCCGCCCCAGGGCGACCTGGCCAAGAAGAAGATCTACCCCACCATCTGGTAAGCATGTCCCCCCACTGTCCCACCATCCCCAGCCCTCCCTGCCCTCCCCGCCCTGGCCCCAGCCATGCCATGCCCTCAGGTGGCTGTTCCGGGATGGCCTTCTGCCTGAAGACACCTTCGTCGTGGGCTACGCCCGCTCCCGCCTCACAGTGGCCGACATCCGGAAACAGAGCGAGCCCTTCTTCAAAGTGAGTGGCTTCTGGGGGTCTCCAGGAGGGACAGGCGCCCCTCCTGCCCGGAGCACTTCTCCCCTTCGCCTTCCCCACAGCAGCCATGCCGCCCAGCCACACCACTGCACAGGGCAAGATGCGGGAAGCCCGCCCGCCTGGGAGCCCTGTTTCCAACTCCCCTCTGATCTCGACCCTGCTGTGCCTCCCATACACGCCCCGCCGGGGGCCAGGAGCCAAAAAAGTGTCTTCACCCTGAAAGTCTTACACATCTGCCTTTCCCCAACACACCGTGGTTTGGCGCCCTGACTTTGGAGAGAGCCAGGTCTCAGCCTCCCGAAATCTGACTTCTTGTCAGGGCCTGGGGTCCCCAGAGGTGACTTCTGGGCCCCATCCCATGTGGTGTTGTGCTGCCTCGGCCTCCCCCGTAGGTGTGCAAAGCCGACAACATGAGGGTGAAGCCGGTGTGGTGCTCGAATGACTGAGTTCTGAGGGAGCATGCCAGGATGAGTGGGGGAGGGCCAGGCAGGAGTCAGTGTCCCTGTGTCAATCTTTCTCAGGCCACACCAGAGGAGAAGCCCAAGCTGGAGGAGTTCTTTGCCCGCAACTCCTATGTGGCTGGTCAGTACGATGATGCAGCCTCCTACGAGCGCCTCAACAGCCATGTGAACGCCCTCCAGCAGGGGCCACAGGCCAACCGCCTCTTTTACCTGGCCTTGCCCCCCACGGTCTACGAGGCGGTCACCAAGCACATCCACGAGACCTGCATGAGCCAGACGTAAGGCTTGTCTTTTTCCTGCCTCTTAGGTGTGCCCTGTCCTGGTGTGGCCAGGCCTGGCGGTTGTCCAAGAGTCCCCGGGGCAAGCTAGTCCACCAAGTTGGAAAAGGATGGTGACCCCTGTTCTCTACAGGAGTTAGCTCTTGAAAGACGAGAATAGGGCATGAACACAGGGGCTTTGTAATAGCATGTGCTAGAAATGCTACCGCGCTTCTTGCCTTGGAAACCTTCCCGAGGACCCTCCTGGCCCATCTTGCAAGAAATCCAGCTTTCCCTCGCTGTTGTTCCTGCGAGGACCACAAGGTGGCGGTGTTGCTCCACGAAACTGACGCTGGTCCGTTTCTGGTTTTTCTGCGCTTCCCGCGGTCCCCTTGGTGACCACGAGGTGGCGGTGTTGCTCCGCAAGAATTTTGCTTTGTGGTGCCCCTGGGCTCTGCCAGTCCATCTGTCTGTCTCTCAAACCCGCGGTCGTCTCTTTCACTTCGTTCTGGTTTTGAACGCAGAGTGCTGCATTAACTGTCCAAGGGGACTAGCCAACAAAGGGGCGTTCTTCCATTTTAAAATCCGTGGAGGCAGCTGTGCCCTTGACATCCCCTCCCCCTGCTCCCCCACCAGCTCCCGGGCTAGTCCTGACCTACGGGAGACCCCCCGGGGGCTGGAAGGGAGCGGGACCACCCAGACGGAGCCCTGGAGCATTCATCCCAGCAAGCAGCCAGCTGGGTGGGAGGGCTTCTGAGGAAGTTTTCAGTGGAGCATGGAGAGCATGGCAGACAGGAGGTGTCCTCGGGTCTGGGGACTCTGTGCCAGCAGAGCTCTGCGGGTCAGCTGAGCATGAAGATAGGGAGGGAAGCTTCTGCCTCTGCTCAAGGACGGAGACCTGGGGGGAGATGAGGTGCTGGCCCTTGCTGCCGAGGGAGAGTGCGGGGTGACGGTGACGCAGCTCTGGGCTCCTGCAGTGGCTGGAACCGTGTCATTGTGGAGAAGCCCTTTGGGAGGGACCTGCAGAGCTCCGACAGGCTGTCCAACCACATCTCCTCCTTGTTCCGTGAGGACCAGATCTACCGCATCGACCACTATCTGGGCAAGGAGATGGTCCAGAACCTCATGGTGCTGAGGTGGGGCCGGGCCTGGGCGGCGGGGTGGGGGTGGACGCTGGGTATGGGGTGGGCACTCGGGGGGCACCACCCATCCTGCCGTTGCACCGCAGGGCACAGCAGCGCACTGAACACTGCCCCCGCTACAGGTTTGCCAATAGGATCTTTGGCCCCATTTGGAATCGGGACAACATCGCTTGCGTCATTCTCACTTTCAAGGAGCCCTTTGGCACCGAGGGCCGTGGGGGCTACTTCGACGAATTTGGGATCATCCGGTGAGCGTCTGTCTCCCCTTCACAGGCGAGGGGTGCGATCTTGCTGTTCTGCGGGGTCACTGCTCCCTGTTCTGGGGGGCTCCTCCTCCCTCAAGATTGAGATTCACGAGTGGGTGACTGAGCAGTCAGCGTCAGCTGCAAAGGGGGGGTGTCCCTATCTCTTTCCTTGCCTGGCGGGACCTCCAGGGGTAGACGTGGGCTCAGGAAGCCAATGTCCTGGCCTGCTGCTGGAGGGCCCAGTCTGAGCTGCTGAGCCCCGCTGTGCCTCCGGCCCTGCTCGAAGGCCCCGAGCTGAGCCTGCCTGCGCCCCCTCCGCAGGGACGTGATGCAGAACCATCTGCTGCAGATGCTGTGTCTCGTGGCCATGGAGAAGCCCGCCTCCACCGACTCGGACGACGTCCGGGATGAGAAGGTGCCCTGACGCGCCCCTTTCTGGCCCCTGCCGCCAGGACTGCAGGGGGCTCTTCTGTCTCCCAGGCTCACCCGCTGCCTCTCCTTCTGGGGAAAAGGAGGGCAGGTCTGGGTGGTCCTGGGGAGCCCTCGGATGGGAGGGCCACGGCCACGGGCTCTGCACAGCAAGCCACACCGACGGCGTGTGCCCCCCTGTGTATGCTGGCTGGTCACACCGCCAGGAAGCTTGCCGTGCGCGGTGCCCCAGCTTCCCCACGTCTGCCGCCCTTGCCCAAGGAGCCCCTCTCTCCCGGCTCGCTCCCAGGTCAAGGTGTTGAAGTGTATCTCTGAGGTGCAGGCAGACAACGTGGTCCTGGGCCAGTACGTGGGGAACCCCAGTGGAGAGGGGGAGTCCACGAAAGGCTACCTGGATGACCCCACGGTGCCCCGCGGGTCCACCACCGCCACCTTCGCGGCCGTCGTGCTCTACGTGGAGAACGAGAGGTGGGACGGTAGGTGCCCCCCCCCACCCCGGGGTCCGGCCCCCGCGCCCTGTTGCGCCCCCTCCCGCCTGACGCCACTGCGCCCCCCGCAGGGGTGCCCTTCGTCCTGCGCTGCGGCAAGGCACTGAACGAGCGCAAGGCCGAGGTGCGGCTGCAGTTCCGCGACGTGGCCGGCGACATCTTCCGGCAGCAGTGCAAGCGCAACGAGCTGGTGATCCGCGTGCAGCCCAACGAGGCCGTGTACACCAAGATGATGACCAAGAAGCCCGGCATGTTCTTCAACCCCGAGGAGTCCGAGCTAGACCTGACCTATGGCAACAGATATAAGGTGGGCGCCTGGCCCGGGCGGGCGGGGCCGGGAGGGGGGCGGTGGCGGCAAGCTCGGGCGGCCACAGCGCGAAGCCTCCTCTCACAGAATGTGAAGCTCCCTGACGCCTACGAGCGCCTCATCCTGGACGTCTTCTGCGGGAACCAGATGCACTTCGTGCGCAGGTGAGGGGTGCCCCTGGGCCCCGGGTGTGCACCGGGGCAGAGCTGGGCTCCAGGTGGCAGGGCCGCAGCCCTGTGCCCCTGCCAGCACCCCCAGAGCCGCGCGGTGTCCCCTCAGTGACGAGCTCCGGGAAGCCTGGCGGATCTTCACGCCGCTGCTGCACAAGATCGAGCGCGAGAGGCTCCAGCCCATCCCTTACGTTTACGGCAGGTAAGGGGCCAGGCGGGGGCCTGCGGGCGGTGGGGAGGGCTCGCGGGGGCCCCGGGGCACCCTCACAGCTCCCCTCTGCCTGTCGCTCTCCCAGCCGAGGCCCCGCAGAGGCAGATGATCTGATGAAGAGAGTGGGCTTCCAGTACGAGGGCACCTACAAGTGGGTGAACCCCCACAAGCTCTGAGCCCTGAGCCCCAGGTCCCCACCCCCCCACCTCGGCCCCATCTTTGTTCCTCCCACTTGCCTGTCACCCCAGTCTCGCATCGGGAGTGCTCCAGGGCCACCGGCAGCAGCCTCACATTCCCGGCCCCCGGCCAGCCCGGGCCCAGTACATTCCGCCACTAGCAAAGCACTCGAGACTCGTGCTGTGACCATCTCTAGCTACCACTGGCCCTTCCTGAGTCAGCTTCTGTCCACTGGCCTGAGCCCCCACAGAAGGAAGTAGAGTGGCTTTCCCATCTGTCCTGGGCTCCTCCACCCAGGGCAGGGGTGAGGGATGTCAGAGGGGGGCAGTGGGCAGGCATCTGTGGGCCAGGGGCCAACCCCACACTCCTACTGGCTGTGAGCGAAGTCCTCAGAACTGAGGGGACGGGCTCAAGCATTTTCACACCAGTCTCAGTGCCACTCGACATTCCTGGTCACCCGCTGGAAGGGACCTCCGTGCTGCCCTGCAGCCCCTGGTGTCTTGGGCCTCCTGGATGCCCCTCTGCCCCCCCCCAGCTCTCCCCAACTCTGCACTCCATGGCCCACCCACTCACCACTGGAAAAGCAGAAACAGCCAGCCCCTGCCATTAAATCCACAAACACACCCGCCTGCTCCCTGCTTGTTTCCTTTTGACCCTGTTACCCCTGCAGGAGGGCGCCTGGGCCAGCCCAGCCCACCAAGGGCCCGCAGGAGAGACGTGGCTGACAAGAACCAGAACCTCACCTGGTTCTCATCAGCCACATCTCTTCGCCAGCACGGGTTTGGTAGTCCAGGCCTACCCTGACCCCACGTCTAGTCGTGACTGAGCCCTGCTCCCCGAGGCCCCCCACACACTCACACTCACCTGTGCTCCTCACTCGGTCGCCCTCTGCAGGATTTCGTCACCAGACCATGGAGGGGTACGAGGTTGGGTCACATTCATTTTCACCTTCCAACAAGTACTTCCACCACACTCGCTGCCCACATGGGCCTCCTCCACCTTGACCTTGTCCCCACCACAGAGAGGACTTATCACAGAATTGCTGAGGGCTGTTTACATGCACTGCCAGTCCACGGAGGCAGGAAGTGTTTAGGAAAGAGAGGCAGTGGGCTCTTGTGACTGACCCTGGATGCCAGGCAGGGCGGGGGGGGCATAGCTGCGACAAGGCACACGGGCCGGGGAGGGGGAGCCTGACTGTGTCCTCCCTTGGCTCTGAGGCCAAAACTGGGAAATCTGGGTGTGGCTGGGCCCAGCTCCCTCCGAAGGCTCTAGGGGCCCTCCTTGCCTCTTCCCGCTGTGGCGGCATCCTGGACCTTCCGTGGCTGGCAGACCCATCACTCAGTGTCTGCCCCCGACTCTACGTTCTGCCCTGTCTGTGTGCTTGTGTGTCTCCTGGTTCCTCTTAGGACAGCAGTCCTGTCAAATTAGGGGCCGTTCTCTGCCGTGACCTCCGTCTGACTTAACCTTGATTATCTCTGTAAACAGTCCCCTTTCCAAATAAGGCCACGTTCCAGGGCCACGGTGGGGGGGTGGTGGCGGTGGGGGGGGTTGCTCGTCCCAGTACACTCCCCTGTGCTCCCCTCTCCCCCAGCCCTACTCAACAATAGTGCAGCGCCAGCGCCCCGGGCTCTGGGAGGTAGAACCAGCCCAGAACAAAAGGACAGAATGATCAGATGGCAGTATGTTTTATGGAGGGAACAAGTGGTCCAGAAAATCACTCAGGGTGGCAGGGGAGAGTGGGGAGGCTCCGCTCCCTGGGAGGGGGAGACTTAGCCCAGGGCTCCGTGGTTGTCAGGGCTCAGCCCCTCTCTCCCCACCCCTGTTCGGGAGGCAATTGCCGGGAGCTTTTCACTCCAGCCATCCAAACCTTACCTGGTCCTGCCAGTGAGGACAAGCTGGAGAACCTGGTGAGGGCAGGGGAGACAGGGCGCAGCCTGGCGGAGTGCTGGCTGGTCGGTGGGGAGCCAAGGCCCCCATGTGGGAGCCATACGTAGATAAAAAACTACTGGTGGGCTGGCCCGTTCCGCTCCGTAAGCCAGGGGAATGTGTCACCCCCGTACACATGAGCGGCCCTCCTGGGTGCCATCTACACTCTCCCGATCCCCTCCTGTGACCAGGGGAGGTGGTACATCAGGTGAGGTAAGGCGGGGGGTCACTGAGGTCACCAAACAGGGAAGGTGGGAGCTCTGTGGGGTTAGGACAGATCACATACCCCTAAGTGGTGACTTTCCTCAGTGGGCTCTGGACCTCAAGATCCCCCCCCAGCCCAGGTCCATGCAGAGCAGCCGAGAAGACTCCATGTGGACAGGATTGGAGGCCAGGCTCCACCCTGCGGGCAGTGGCCTTGGTCCTTCCTGGTGCCTGGGACTTCCTGGACAGGGGGTGGTGGCAAAGGCCTCCCCGGGAGCTAGAGGGGGCCAGCCTAGGGACTTGCAGGCTCCGCTGTAGCCCTCTGGCTCCCACGTAGCTGCCAAGGGTCTTGCCCTTGACTGCAGAGCAGCCTCATGCCTGATGAGCTGGGGCGACAAAAGGAATGGGGCCGCGTGAGTCGCTGAAGGTGTGACCGCGCCTTACCCCGCTTACCACCAGAGGGCGCTGTTCTGCCTACTCTAGTTCCCAGCCATGCTGGAAACTCATCCCGAAAACACAGACCTGAGCATAACTTCAAGCCCTTGGAGGTCGGGAGACGTCAAATAAATGAAGATGCGGGAGTCCGTCCGGACCCTGGCAGGGTCCTCAAGCTCAGAGTCCTCTGCAGAGCCCCACAGGCATTCCTAGACTTTGGGGGACCCAGGAGAGCTGTGTTCTGGGGATTGTCCTCTTGAGTTCCCAGGCTCCCTGGGGGACCTGCTGGCATGGCATCACCAGGGAGGATTCCCCTGGGGATGTGGGAGGATCCACATAAGGGGAGCAGCGGGAGCCCAAAGTAGAAGAGGGACCTAACTTCTCTGGGGCCCCCAACACATGATGACCAGGTGTGAGTGCGGAGAGTGGTGTGTTGGGACCTCCCGATTTCCTCCAGCTCTGTCTCCACTGTGACAGGCACAAGGATCCAGGTCAGGGCACCCCAGATCTGAGCGCCACACCAGGGCATACACGTAAGGGCCCTGGTGATGACAGTCAACTGTCACCTGACCCCTGGGTGACTGAGAAAGAGAGCAGGACCTGATGACAGTCACCTGTCAGCTCTAGGAACCTGCAATGGGGAAGACAGAGAAGTCCCAACTAAAGGCATTAAGCTGTCACCGCAGCTCCAAATGCCATCTGACACAGAACTTGGGCCTTGCTGAACTAAGACAAGTGTCTCCTCAGTCCTGGGGGTCTATAATGGGGAAGAGAGATGACAGACACGGTGAGGAGACCCATCTGTCACCTCACGTCCCTGTGCTTACATGCGATGAATGGCAGCAGTCCCCTCCGCTCCGGGCTCCTGTGCCGAGTCCCCTTCCCCCTCAGGCATGGTGCTGAGCCTCATGTGGAGCAGCGAAGGACCGGTGAGGTCGTTCAGCTGTTAGCTCAGATCTGGGTTCCCACCCCGAGACGCAGCGCGAGCCCCCGACACATGGTGCGCGAGCAGCGCTGCAGGGCGCTCAAGCCCGGTGACTGCATTCCGGCGCATGGCCAGACCTGAGCCCTTGGTTTGAAGGGAGAATGAGGCACTGAGGAGAGACATGAGAGCCCAGATGAGGACAGTCGAGGACAAATCTTGCCGCCTGTTCTGGAGGCTGGACTGAGGGGCTACTGAGGACATTTCGCTGTCCCTTAAGCTGTTGGTTATTAAAGACAGGCAGAGGCAGGAAGGACTGCGTGGGAGAAATCAGTTGTCGCCTGAGGTCTGGTCGCCTCATCTAGAGGGGAGGCAAGAGGTCCCAGGCGAGGGGCCGACTCAGGGCCTTAGGTGGTCCCCACCCGCTGCTAACTCTGCTTCAGTGTCTACTGAGAGCAGCAGATGACAGATCCGTTGAGGACATCCACTGGCACCTCAGCTCCGGGGACTACACGGGCACAGGTAGGGACGCCTGGAGGAGAGGTTCTGTGTCCCCTCACGGCCCTTGCCTGCACCCGGGCGGGCGGAGACGTGAGGGCCTGGGACGTGAAGGCGGCCACGCGCTGCCCGTCCTGGCTGAAAACGAGTCCGCGAGCGGAGCTGGGAGTCGGGCGAGGCTGCCGCACAGGCCCGACGACCTGGAGCGGATCCAGTCTCTTGCTTGGTAGCTGTGGGGACGGCGGTTGTGCGGTTGTGCCTCTGGCCCCTCAGGGGGACTCATTAAAGCAGCCTCTTCGAGACTCCTGCCCTGGACAAGATGTAAACGCGGTTGTCTCTGAACTACCGAGCGGGCGGGTGCCCCGAGTCCGGCGGGCACCGCGAGAGCGCGGGCAGTAGGAGCTCCCTCTGCCGGCGCCGGCGCCTGCAAACCTTGGGGGAGAGACGGTGCACCCGGGGTTCGGGAAGACTTGTGAGTTTGACGGGTGGTCAGCATTAGCTCGGATCCCAAATTCTATGAAAAAGGAAAGAAAAAAAAGCTAAGCGCGGACTGCAGCAGCAGGGGCCTGCCTGGAACTCATTTCCTTGATCTTAGATGTTGCCCACGGAGAAGGTACTGGCTCCTAGCCCGAGCTGTCGCTGCCCGGCGCTACAAGCTTTCTCTGTTTTGGATTCTTTCCTTAAGAAGGTTTCCGCAGGCGGCTTGGGCGGGTCAGGGCAGGCCGTGTTCCTGGGCTCTGCTGCCACCGGGGCGCTGCCCTCCAGAGAGCAAGGCGGGCCCGCCCGACGGCGGGTGCTGCTCTCCGGGTGATGCGTGACGGGGGCGTGCTGGGCCGAGGCCGCGGCCTTCCCACGGGAGGGGAGAGGGCAGGAGCGAGTCCTCCCTAGTCCGCGACCAGCGACAGCACGTGGACGTGCTTCGCTCTGGAAAACAGGGTGGGAGGAAAGGCGTCGTTCTGGCCTGGGCATACTCACGTTTTCCGTTTTCCCGTGGACTCCTGCGTGTCTCCAGCTTTCTAAAGACACACATGTCAATTTTCCAAAAGGTTTCGGTTTTCTTTTAAAGATTTTATTTATTCATTTGACAGAGATCACAAGCAGGCAGAGAGGCAGTCAGAGAGAGAGGAGGAAGCAGGCTCCCCGCTGAGCGGAGAGCCCGATGGGGGACTCGATCCCAGGACCCTGGGATCATGACCTGAGCCGAAGGCAGAGGCTTAACCCACTGAGTCGCCCAAGCGACCCCTGAACAATTTCTAATTACACCCCTAGATCCGGTCGCTTCGTCCAGGCTTCAGAAATCTGACCGCAGGCCAGGAGCTCAACCCCAGTCCTCAAAGCCGGCATCTCCCACTTTGGAGGAGCCCGAGGGAAGACTTCTGCCGCGGAGCCGACGTGGGATGCCGCGGACACCGCCCTGCTCCTCCCGAGCTGCGGCCGGGGGCGGGACCAGAGAACACTCAGGGGCAGGACCGGAGCGGAGGCCTCCTCCCACCCCGGCTGAAACGCCTGCTGGAGGCGGGCCTATGGGCGGGGGTCCGCGGACCTGGGGGCGGGGACTCCACGGTCTTCTCCCCTTGAACGGCGCAGCGGCAGGGCGGGAGCGGATGGCGGGGGTGGCGCCTGCGAGCCGTGGCCCCGCCCCGGACCGCCATTGCCGGGACCGTCAGCGGAGCTGCGCACCTCTCTCGCCGCGCGTCGCGGAACATAGCCGGGCAGCCGGCCTGACCGGGCTGCCTCCCACCCCAGCTTGCATCTCCCCCACGGCCAGGCAAGTCTCCACTAGCCTAGCTCGTGTCATCCGTGTCCCCCAGCCTTGGAGGTTGGGGGACGACCCGAGCTCAGGGCCTCCCACGGAGGAGGCCCACGTCCGGGAGAACCACCTTTCCTTCGCGGCCCCAGAGGCTCCTGTGGGCACGATCGTGAGCCGACGGGTTCCGGAGGACTCTCCTGTCCTGGCAGCGCTTCTCTCCGCGTGCTCGAGGAGCCTCACCAGCTCGTTGGACGAGCAAACCGGTGCACCGATCACGTCTTCCCAGCAGCAGGGGCCAAGCCCAGGGTCATCCTTGAGTTCCACCCAAACCTGTTCTTCTGCTGTATTGCTCCCAGAGCGCACGGTCCCCAGACAGTGCTCCTGCCGGCAGCCCCAACCCCTGGGAGAAGTGGACATGAGGTTGGCAGGTGGGTGGCTTCCACAGTGAACGGGAGGTAGTTGGAAAAGGGACCAGACTGAGGCTCAGGTGTCCGGAGGTCTGTGTCTGGAGGGGCCCGGGTGGACCGATGACTGGGATTTTGTTAATGGAGGGCCCTACACAAACACCCATTCTGTGACCTCGAGTAAATCCTTTCACCTCCCAGGAAGTCAAGAGCTGTGAAATAGAATCAGGGCAGTCGATTTCTCCCAACTCGGGTAACTGGCCGCTGTCTGAAAAAACGAGTTGTGGGAGAGGCTGCAGGGAGCATGGCGGCTAGGAAAGGGGGGCGGGGTGCAGTCGCGGAGGGGCGTGGTCTTAGAGTGGAAGTTGACCGGAGCGGCGATGGAGCTGGGTAAGAACCGGTGGCAAACCTGCCCTAGGCCCACCCGACAGCAAGACAGATGGCTTGGCTGGGGGAGGAACAGATGAGAGTGGGTGATGCCAAGCAGAACTCAAGAACTGGAATTCAGGGCTGCTGAAGGTTGCAGCCTTGTAAATGTATCCCAGTAGAGCCACTAGTGAGGAATCGGCTGGGAGGGTGTGGCCTCAAGATCCGCGAGGGCTGGAGCAAAAAATACTGCTTTGTAGGTTAATTGGGGGCCAGGAGTTGAGGGCACCTATCGGGAGAGTAGACTGTAGGCAGAGAACACAGCCTGGGACAGAAGCTGGGTGTGGCCAGCATTTCAGGGGAGAGTAGAGGACAATCTAAGTAGGGAGGATGAGGAGCACCCAGGTGGGGGGTTAGGATGTGCTGCCACAGAAGCCACTGGAGAAGTGTTTCCAGCAGGAGGACCCAGGCGGCCAACTGAGAGGTCAGGAACATTGGGGCTGACAGGTGACCCAGGGAGTTGACCCCAAGAAGATCATATATGACCTTGGCCACAAGCTGTTTCAGTGGGCTCATGGAGACAAGGCCACACCGGAGTAGGTTGGAAGAGAGTGGATGGTGAGACTGCGGAAGAGGAAGGGAGGCTCGGAGAGAGGTCAGTGGCTGGACGGGGATGTGATTTGAGGGTCTCTCCTGTGCTGTCTTAACGATGGGAGCTGTTGCAGGTCTAGGAGAAAGAGTAGATAACGATTCTCGGGAGCAGAGCTCAGGTCCGGCTCCACAGCAGCTGTACGAACTGGTCTTTGGAAGGAGCAGGGACCCTCTTCTCCGTCATGATGGGAGAAAAAGAGAACAGGACAGGTGGGATGTGAATATGTTGGTGGCCACCAAGACAAAGTCTGGGGACTCCTGAGGGAGGCTGGCAGCCTCTGGAGTGGTCAGGTCTGCTCCATACCTGCCACAGAGGACCAAGCTGAAAGCCCTGGATGCAGGGTCTTCCTTCCACCCACAGGAGCTCGAGTCCCCCTCCCAGGCCTCGTGGATGGCAGCAGGCCCCCACCCTCTGGTCCTCTGCTCAATTCTTCCCAAGTGGCAGGAAGATGCAGTCCTGAGAGGCCCCAGGGCCATTCGGGAGCTCACTGACAACCGAGGTGGCCTTACCCTGTCTGTCCTGCCTCTAGGCCCCCTCCGCATTGTGGCCCTGGTTGTCACCGTGGGCCTTACGTGGATCGTGGTCAGCATCCTCCTGGGCGGGCCTGGCAGTGGCTTTCCTCGCATCCAGCAGCTCTTTGCCAGTAAGTGTGGGACGCCTCCTTGCTCTGCAGTGGCTGCCACTTGGAGGCGGGGGGGGGCACTCTGGGCCTGGGGGCAGAGGCTCAGGGTGGGGTGGGGGTGTCTCTTTCTGCCAGGCCCCGTCTAACTGCCCTCAGGCCGTCTCCCCCTATCATCCAGTTGCTCCCGTCTCTGCCAGTTAAAACCCTGGGCCCTGTTGGAGTCAGCAGAGTCTGAGCGAGGGGCAGGGGGACCTCTCCAGATATTGGGACAACAGCCTGGCTGCTTCCTGTGGGCTCTCCACCAGCCTCTGGAATGGGGAGGGGGCACTGGGTGTTGTTTACAGTGCCATTGACCCTTTTCCTGGAGCTGTGGTGGGGGGGGGGGGGTTGTGTGTGGCTTAGCCCCTGAGCTTGACCAGCCCTCCATCTCAAGTTCATGGTACAGGACCAGGGCCAGGACCAGGATGCCCTGCTGCCAGCCCCTGGAGGCCTCCACCCTAACACAAGCAACTCTCTATCCCCACAGGCCCAGAGAACTCAGTGACTGCAGGTAAGGCTACTGTCACCTCCCCACTCCTCCCAGCTCTCAGCTCCGCCTGCCTCAAGTCCTCCGGGGTCTCTGTTCTCCCTGCATCCCCCCCACCAAACTAGCCATCACAGCCCACTGGGGCTGTTTGCCGGCTGCAAACCTAGAAAACCAGTTACCTGCTTCCAGAATACACTGGTGAGACAAGCCTAGGATAGACCTTTCCATTTCAAAAGGGAGAAACTGGAAGGAATAAGGGGGTCACCAGTCCCAGCAAGTCTGAAACCCAGCAGGGCAAATGCTGTCAGGATTCAAGGCCTGAGAAGCCTCCTCTGAGGCCCACTGCTCTGTCCTCTGGCCCCACCGGAGCTGGTGGGGAAGCGGAGTGCGCTCCTGGGGGGGGCAGTCCTACCCTCTGGGCCTGTGCCGACTCTGCCCTCTGCAGCCGCTGCTCTGCCCTCAGAGCCACCCTTGTTGCCTTCTGTCCTTTCTCTGTCCTTTTCAGCCCAGGATGGCAGGGTTTCTCCTGGTATAAAATTTTTAAAAACCTTCTTGGTGTCTTGTGCTATTCATGAGACTCTAAGGTGTGAGACAGGAGGGCCCTGCAGACCTCTTCTGGGTAATCCCACCTCGATTCCCGGCTTTGGGGACAGGACCGAGTAGAACCACGAGTCATGCACCTCGGCTCGTTAGCGATCGGTCCTGCGACCACACCGGTGCGCTTAGACTGAGTCTTTTCCCAGTTCTCACATTCTGGTTCCTTTGTGCTTAACAATTCTGGTTCCAGTTTATCTTTCTCTCCTCACATCTTACTGCGAGCATCAAGGAGAAACCAGGCTGTGTTTGGAAATCTCAGCTCGGTATTCCCAGTTCAGTGTCTACAAGTTCTCCTCTCCTCAGACATCAGAACCAGACTGGGCCAAGTTCTTTGCCACTTTATGATGAGACCCACCTTTCCTCCAGTACCCAGTAACACGTTCCCATTTCCACCCGAGACCACAGCAGCAGCGTCTCTAAGGCCCATGGCCACCCCACTCTGGCCATGGTCACAACAAGCTCCCCGCGCCCTTCACCCTAGGCTCACATAGGAATCACCTTGAACATCCATATTTCTGTCAGCACCTCCCGTGAGACCGTCTAGGCCTGGTCTAGCTGCTCCCCAGATTTTTTTTTTAAGATTTTATTTATTTCACAGACAGAGATCACAAGTAGGCAGAGGCAGGCAGAGAGAGAGAGGAGGAAGCAGGCTCCCCGCGGAGCAGAGAGCCCGATGCGGGGCTCGATCCCAGGACTCTGGGATCATGACCTGAGCCGAAGGCAGAGGCTCCAACCCACTGAGCTGCCCAGGCACCCCAGCTCCACAGATTTCTACAGCCTCCCTTCACTACCCAGTTCCACGGTCAGCACCCCACCCCACCCCCCAGTGTCCCCGGGCCTCTGGACTCAAATGCCACGAACTGGACACTTGTCCTTGGATTTAGGCTTAACTAACTAACCCTACCCCACGATGAGCTCATTTTAACTGACCAGGCCTTCAGTGAGCCTGTTTCCAAATAGGGTTATATTCGAAGATGGCAGGAGTTAGGACATCAACACATCTCTTGTGGGTCACAATTTAACCTGTAACAGAGCCCCCCTCTTGTCCTCCCACCTCTGCCCAAGGGAGGGAGTCAGGTGCTTTCCTCACTGCCCGTTCCCTGAGTCACTGTCCCAGCTGCTCCCTCCTCCCCTACCTGTGCTCCTTCCCTGCAAGGCCACAACCAAGGCCAGCCCTCCTACCTCTTTTCTCCCACCGGTGGCAGAAAAGCCTCCCTAAGGTCCCTGTCACCTTGCCCTGAGGCCAGCCCCAGCAGGACACAGAGTGTCTGTGGAAGTGTCCCTGGCCTTGGCCTGAGCCACATCCTCTCTATCCCCTGTTGGTCCCCTGCTCTGTGGCCACTCATTCCTCCCTGTGGGCTGGTCCTGACCTTCCCGTCTCAGATCTCAGGTGACCCCAGGGCCAGGCCCGTGGGTCACTCCTGCTGTTCATGCTCAGAGCCACGAGCCAGGAAGTACAAGTGTGGCCTGCCCCAGCCATGCCCCGAGGAGCACCTGGCCTTCCGCATGGTCAGTGGGGCTGCCAATGTCATCGGACCGAAGATCTGCCTCGAAGATAAGATGTGAGCGCCTCGGGGTGGCCGGTGGGGGGAACGGGAGACTGGAAGCTGGATCTATGAAGGACGTTGGAGCAAACGTGCCATCTGAGGGCTCTGCCCCCCACCCCCACCCCGGTAGGCTCATGAGCAGTGTCAAGGACAACGTGGGCCGTGGACTGAACATCGCCCTGGTGAATGGTGAGTCCTTGTGATGTGGGGTCAGAGTTGAGATCGAGAAGCAGGGCCATGCCATGGCTTGCCCCCCTCCTTCCTCGTGCCCTCCCCATGAAGAGGCATCTGGACATTCGCCTCGGTCCTCTCTTCCCCTGCCCTCCCCTCTGGGAATTCCCAGGGAGGCCTAGGCAGGGGTTCATGCAAGCTCTAGGTTCCACAGAAGAAGTGACCCAATAAGCAAAGCACAGTAGCAGTAAAGAACCAGAAGTTTCCAGGAAGCTGGAGGGGGCACAGGGGGCGTGAAAGAAAGCTTCCAGAAGGTCTGCACCCAGTGGCCAGGGCCATGTCCTTAGCCTCATTCAAGGGGGGCTGCGGAGGTCGGGTGGAGCTGCCCCGCGGCTCGAGTAGCAGGACCACCTCCCTCCCTGTTACCGCAGGGGTCAGCGGCGAGCTCATCGAGGCCCGGGCCTTTGACATGTGGGCAGGAGGTGAGTCACCATGTACCGCCAGATCGCTGACGTGCTGCCCTCTGCCCATGGCTGTGGCTCCTTGGGTTCGAAAAGGCAGGGACAGGGACAGGTGTACACTCATCAGGGTTGCTATACCAGTTTGTCCCTGCACTCCCGTGGCAACCCTTCGTGTGTGTGTGTCCCTGGCCTGATCCCTTCTTTTAGTCTCCTTATTTGGAGAGCGGGGGCTGGTGGGGGTGGGCACCCTGTGCTGCCCGATGCTCCGTGTTTCATGGGACCTGTCACCCCAGATGTCAACGACCTGCTGAAGTTTATTCGGCCGCTGCATGAAGGCACCCTGGTATTTGTGGCATCCTATGACGACCCAGCCACCAAGTAAGTGACTGCCAAGGCCGGCCTCAGCCTCACGCTGCCACGGCGACCACTTAAGTCTCTTCCTTGTGTGTGGCAGGATGAATGAAGAGACAAGGAAGCTTTTCAGCGATCTGGGCAGCAAGAACGTGAAGGATCTGGCTTTTCGGGACAGCTGGGTGTTTGTGGGGGCCAAGGGCGTGCAGAACAAGAGCCCTTTTGAGCAGGTATGAGAGCCTGGCCCTCCATTTCCCGCCCCTCTGCCTCCAGCCCACCAGCGTGCCTCAGCTCACGCCTCAGGTTCCCCTGAATCTGCCGTCTGCACAGGGAAAGCTTTCACGATTAGGAAATCTTTCTCCCAGACGCCTTCCAGATGCTCAGTGCTGTCTCCTCCCGCTAGGACCCAGTGACCCATTCACCCCCATTCACCCCGCATGCCACCTCCCCTTGCCCCTGCTGCCCTCTGGCCCACTGGCCCTCCAGACCCACCATGTCAAGCCTTGTGCAAGGGGCTGGGGAGGCCCAGGCACCATCCTCCTCTTTGGGAGGCTCCTGGCCCGGTGAAAGCCCCAGCGCCCCCCAGCCCGGCCCCACCCCCACTCCCCCACACAGCCGGATGAGACAAATAGGCTGTTCCCATGGTTTCTGGAAGGCTCTGGCTGCCACAAAAGAGATGAAATGTTCCCTCTGGCTTTGTTCTTCCTGAAGCTTCCAGCAGCTCGCTGTGGGTCAGGTGAGGGCGGAACGGACATCGCGTTCCCTCCTCGCCTTCCCCGGCGTGCGGCGCCCACACTACCCCTGTGGGGTCAGCAGAGGCCTGTGCAATGCTTGCCCTGCTGCAGATGGCAGGATCGGGCCCCAGGGACAGACGGCAGGGGGCGGGGCGTGCCCTGAGCGCGCACGGTTGGCCGCCGCCAGTGCGGGGCGACCGAAGCTCCGGAGTCCCTTCCGCCCGAGGGCTGAGGCCGGGCTTCCCGCCCCTAACCCGCAGCACGTGAAGAACAGCAAGCACACCAACAAGTACGAAGGCTGGCCCGAGGCGCTGGAGATGGAGGGCTGCATCCCGAGGAGGACCACGGCCCGCTAGCCGGGCCAGGCGCAGGACCAGCCCAGGGAGGCCGCGTGCGCCAGGCCGGGAGGAGGCGCCCCTGCGGGCCCGAAGCCGGACGAGCGCGCTCTGGCCCCGCACGTCGGGGCTCCGAGGCGGTGACCCGAGGGGGGGCCGGGCGCGACCGGGGGCGGGGGCGGCGGGGGCCGGCCCCGGCTTGCTTTGATCGGGCGGTCAGGCGCCCCTCTCCGTATTTCCTCAAGCTGCCTCCCCCGGGGAGCCCCAGCCCGACCCCCGCGCGGCGACGGCTCCGGGCTCGGGTGGCGGGGGACCTGCGGTCCCGGAGCCGCTCGCCGCCTCTCTGGCCAATCCGGATTCCGGTGTGACGTCTTCGGAGAGGCCGCGCCTGCTGGCAGTTCAGGAGCCGGCGGCCTCCTGCCTCGCCCTGCGCGGGAAGGGGCCCCTGGGGAGCCGGGCTGGCGGGGCGCTACAGGGCCGTGTGACGGGCCACCAGGGGGGCCGGCCTTCGGGATGCGCTCTTAATAAACGAGTGGCCCCCAGTGGAATCAAGTGCGTTCATGTGCCGGGGGCTGGGTGGACCCGCTCCCACAGCCTTCGTAGACAACCCTAGTTTCCAGGGCTCCTGCCCCTGACACACAGCTCGCCGCTGGCATTCCGGCAGCCCTGCCCCGGCGAGAGCATTCTGCCACCAACTCCTTCCCACACTTCAAGGCCGCTAGAGACAGCGATGAGAATTAAAAACAGCCAGGTGCCTCCCCACTGCCCACACCCTCCCTCAGGAGCTTGTGTTGACCTGCGGCACTTGACTTTGAATGTCTTTGAGATCAGGGCTTCAAAGCCCAAGTTGTGAGCTATTCGCCATTTCTTAAACATTACGGTTCTGTTTCCCTTCGTTGAGTAAGAATCAGCAAGAAACTATAAGGAGTATTGCTGGAACGGCACAACCAGGAGCAAAGAAGCGGTCTGAAGTCAGAAAAAGGAGAAAAGGCAGTTTGAACTTCCTAAATCTGGGGAATCCAGGAGCCAGCCAAGCGACCTCAACGGGGCAGGGGCGAAGGACTTCACGAGTCCCGCTCTGGAGACGGGCATCCCAAGCCTTCACCTTCTAGGAGTTCACTGCAACCAAAATGTGAACAGTGTCAAGAAAGGCAAGTAAGGAGCAGGCAGAAGACTGAGAGGCCCCCAGGGCCGCCCAGAAGGAGAGGCTGTGGTGGTGATGCCGGGACCTCAAAGGTCACGGAGGTGGAGACACCAGAAGGGCCCAGAAGCTGATCGTAGCAGTCCACTCCCAGCCCGGCCCTGAGCCAAGTGCTTGATGTGCATGCATTATTTATAGACATTCTTAGAACAGTTTTAGGTTTGCAGCAATGTTGAGCAGAAACTGCAGAGTTCCACATCCCCAGTCTACGCTGAGGTGTCATCACTGAACCCCAAGTTGACAGCAGGGTTCCCTCCTGCTGTTATACAGGCTATGGGTTTGACAGATGGATAAAGGGTATTATCGTACAAATATGCACTTTTAAACCTATCATCGAAAATTCTGAACATCCCCTGAACGAGAGAAAACAGCATCGCGAAGCCCTGTGTACCCACTGAGCTGCCCAGTGATCACTGTGTGGCCAGCGTTCAAACTGCGCCTCCCACGGGCTCTCCAGTTACACGCACTACCTGCGTGGGCCTCACAACAACCCTTAGCGAGAAAGGACTATCACTGTCCCCACTTGCAGGATAGAGACAAGTCCCTGGCGAGTTTAGGAGAATTTCACTGCAGCTGAGAGGCCAGAAGCCAAGTAAGTGAGGCTCCCCAAGGTTGGTAGCATGTCCCAAAGGAAACAGAACCTCATAGAAAGTCCACACTGTGAGGCTGGGAGGCACACAGCCCCATTCAACTGCCTCATTCCACTGCTGGGGTCACTTGACTGTTCCCAAATGCCTGCCAAGGGCCTGCCCTGGGCTGGGTTACATGCTAGGACCGTTGGAGTGAGCCCCAGCGATGGTCCCTAACTCCTCAGGGGGCTTTGCCCTCACGGGGAGTCATCAGAGTCACACAGATGGAAACAGCAAGCCAGCTTAAATCCCCCCCTTGGGCCAACCCAGGCTAGGAAGCAGATGACGGTGTGGAGCACAGTCTGCCCAAATTTCCAAAGTGGAGGCAAAGCTGTATCCTTCGGTCCTCCTCCACCGGGGTACGGGGTTGGTGCCCCTCCCCCCACCTACCCTTGAGGAGTTAGGTCACCTTTGGTTGTAAATGTCAGGATCCCAATTCAAAGTGACATAACCAAAATTAAGTAATGACATGGGAGGGGGCACTTAGTGTTCCCATATCGGACCCCAATGCCCACAGGTGGTTCTAGCCCCAATTACGTTATCGGGACATGAGCTCCCTCCATCTCTTGGCTCTACTTTTCTCTGTAATTTGCTTCATTTTCAAACATGCTGTCTCCCCCACCTAGGGGGAGCAGTAGTAGAGGTCCCAGTTTAGTAATCCCAGCCAAAAAAGAGCTCCCTCCTTCCCAGCAGTTCTAGCTCAAGTCCCTGGGAACTAGCTCTCATTGGTCCAGGTCAGATTATGGGCGTATCCTCCTATCAATATGGCTGGCTCCGATTGGGCTACACCGAGACGTGTGCCCACCCCAGAGGCAAGTGCCGGAGTGACCCACATCCAGACCTTGCGTACCAAGTGTGGAGCAGGGACGGTTCCCACAAAGAAAACCGAGGTCCTGTTACCTGATGCTGGGCAGGCAAAAATGACAGTTGTCACCCGTCCCTATAAATAGCAAATGCATGCCATACTTGTGCTTGTGTAGAACGTGTCTTCCCTGCACACTCATTTACCACACAGATTCCTAGAGACGGCTGCCCGGAGACCGGGAGGTAAGCATACCTCTCAGGGTTGCCGCCGCCCTATTACATAGTACAGTGGCAGGGCTCGCGTCCGAACTGCACTTACGTTTTGACTGTCACTACTGTCTGTTCCACATGTTCTCTCAGTCCGGATGGCTTCTCTTTTGGAAGCAGATGTCCTTGACTGATTTGTAGAGCCCTTCCTCCTCTCCTGAGGAAAATTAGTAATCCCCCAAACCAACTATGAACATTCTCTTACCTTTAATGTAGCCGTCCTTTTCCCCTGTACAGACTTCCAAATCCCCTCATGCCGGACATCCCCCCAGCCCATTCTGGCTTTTCAGGGAGGGCTGAGGTGACTGACAGTAACAGGGAGCAGCCTTCTAACTACATTTCCTCCCCTTGAGCCCTGGCAGCAACTCCCATTTAGTTGGATTATTAAAACACAGGTTTCCTCCAGGGAGGACAAGTCTTTTAGGCTCTCCTTCCCCAGGTCTTCCGGGCTGATCCATTTGCCTTCTCCATTGGGCCAGTAATACCCGTCCTCAGACACCCAGACCTGCACTGCCCTTTTGTAGACTGCACATTCCATTGCAGCGTTGTGCCAAACGCAGGCCTCTCCCCTGCACCAGGCCACTTCCATCAGGACCCCCTTTGCCTCATTTGTGAGGGCTAGTACCAGGGATGTTGAGATACAGTACACACAAATGGCTTACAGCTTACTGGTCCTCTGAGGCTAAAGAAGAGCGGAGAGCTAGGGCCTCTGAATGTTTCTGATCAAATCCTCTGGAGCATAAAGCCCACCATGTGTTTATCTGTTTACATATCACATACACTGCCCATGTAAACTTTATGAAACATACAATTTTTAAGTTAAATGTATTTAAATTTAAACTAAGATTTTTATTATTAAAGTTAGTATGGTGCCTGAAAAATTAAACTAAAATACAGACGCTGATTTGTTTTGTTTCCATTCTCAACGATCCAGCACCTCCTGTGGGCACGTACTGGTGATTTAGGACCACTAGCCTCCATCAGAGCCGTGACAAATTTTTCCAGAGCAGCGGGTGGCCACTGACTGACTGCAGTTGCCCAGCAGCCTTTCACAACATATAAATCCCCTTAGACTAAGCACTCGCTTATTGTCCCCCCCCCATGTCCTTTCTACACCTCACCACCTCTGTGCCCAACTTATGCCATCAGTTTGCTTTCCTTTCCAGCGACGCCTTCAGACTCTGCTAGTAGCGCCAAATAGTTCTGAAAGGCGGACAAGCTCACCGATGCCCCACAGTTTGGAAGTAGACACTCGGTCACTGCTTGAACGAAGGGAGGTGGAACTAGGCGGAGGCTATCACGGCTCGGTCGCCCGGGGGCTGCGTGGTGGTGGCGGGAACCCGAGGCCAGCCGCAGGGCGTTTGTGCACGAGCAAGGCCCCTACCCGGAGCCCGGAGCCACGTCGGCAGCTCGCACCCGCGGCCCGAGGGGGACCCGGCGTGGGCCAAGCACGACCCGGAAGACATCCTGCTCTGTGCGCCCGCGCCGACTCGCTCCCAGAAACGTCATATCCGCTCGAAACCGGCCCGGGTCGCGAGAGGCGTGCCGGCTGCCCGGGGGCGGAGCCTCGGCGGGGGGGCGGGGCCCCGGCAAGCGAGGCGGGGCCCGGCGGGCCCAGCTCGCAGGCGTCCGTGGGCCGGGCAGGCGCTGGCCCCGGAGCCGAGCTCCCGGGCCTCGGCGGCAGGTGAGAGCTTTGGGCCGGAAAGGGCGGGCAGAAGGCGACCTCTGGCCCCAGCCCGGCTCCGCGCTCTCTCGCTCGGGCGGCCGGGCCCGGCCAGGGACCGGCGCGGCCGCAGGGCCTGGGAGTGGCGTGAGGGCCCGTGGCGCGATCCCAGGACCGCCCGGGCGGCCTGCCCGCCTGTCGACTGCAGGACCGCAGCGCGAGCCCGGCGGTGAGGCCCGCCGCCCCCTCCTCGGTTGGCGCTCGAGCTCTGTGCCCAGGCGGGCAACTTCCGGACTCCCAGCTTGGGAGGAGCCGGGTCAGCAATGCCGACTGCGCTCACACCGAACACACGGCCGGTGTGGAAACAGCGTTCGGCCCAGGGTTCCCTCCCCTGCCTTAGGGTGCAGCTGCTCAAACTCGTCCAATCCCTCAAGCAGAAATGGTGTGGGATCTGGGCCAGAACTCTCTTGCAGTGACTCAAAGCCGCCAGCCGTACTGGAAGGACAGGGTGGATGGCCCTTAGCCTCCTCTCCCTTCTGAACTGGTTCACACCACCCCAGTGGCTTCCCTCCCGAGTGCTGTCGTCTTTTCCCTGTGACTCCCCTCTGCTTTGCTTCTTAAACTCCCTCTGGTTTTCCTGCCTCCCTCTTCAGCGGTGGCATGCAAAGCTGGACCAAGGCCTCCAGGGTAAGTGACCCAAACTCCAAACCAGCAGAGGCCACGGCATGCAGGGGTGGGGGAACTTTCCCAGGGATGAGCTTTGCTTAACCTGCCCTTCACCCCCTACTTCCCCTGCCCCCCAGTCTCAGATGAGGGGGAACAGGTCCAAAGACTGATAGGATCTGGAGAGGCAAGGGCCTCTTCCAGGACTGGGACACTGCAGTGAGGCAACCAACAGGAGTGAGGGTAGACCACTGTGTTCCCACCCTGGTTGCCCCAGTTCCAGCAGGTGACAGTGGCTGCCCAGATTGAGAAGTGGAAGTGGACAAACCCTTCATCCTCAGGCACCCTCTCCCGACCCACAACCGCTCATAGTCCCAGTGGAAGTTCTCAGCTTCGGTAGGGCCTCGTGTGAGCATGGGGAGGAGCCCCTGGACTCAGAACAGAGCCTCTCAGAGGTGTGACACAGTGCTCCTAAGGGGCTCAAATTCTGGGGACTGCCAGAGGAGTGGGAACTCCGATAGGAGGAAGAAAAGCACCCCGCAAACACAGGGTCTTATCTGTCCACCTCCTGCTCCTGCTTCTGGCAGTTTACTTGGGGAGAGAGGAACTGCTTCCTGCCCCAGGACTCCCGCCTCACCGCTGTCGGCAGGTACGGTAGGCCACGAAGCCATAGCAGGGCTGTTCACAATGGCATGGCGATGGTGGACGTCAGCCCTGAGGCCCTCCGCCAGTTGGTTACCCACTCACTACACACGCTGTTTTGCCAGCTGCTCTATGCCTGGCCGATGATACTTAAACAGCCTGATGGCCGCTCAGATCTGGCCCAAGCCGGGTTTCAGCACCCGGCTCTCAGCAGGCTTGTCTCCTTGCCATCCCCATGCAGCCTCTCAGAGATTTCATCCTGGGTGCAGTGTCACTGTGGTCCCTCTCTGTCTCGAAGCCCGTGGGGAACAGGCTGGTGGTGACAGGTTTGGGGGTGGCTCTCCCAGATCCATAGGTATCAGGCCATTGCTGCATGTTCGCTGTGCTGGAAAAGGCCAGGGAAAGCAGCAGGTAGCCGCAGTCTGAAAGGGAACTCCTTTCTGTAGGCGGCCCCACTGGGTGAGGGGTGGGAAACTTGAGGCAGGTATGCGGGGGAAGGGGACAGCCAAATGGCACTCAAGGGCCGCAACTAGGCATTGCCTTTCTGTTCCTGGGACTGTGGCTAGGGGCTCAGCTGGGTGTCCCAGCACTGGGCTTCCAGACCTCCTTGCTCCTGGACTCAAAGCTGCTCACCCTTACCAGATAACCTTTCTGTGTCCCTTCTCTCCTCAGGAAGAGCTCCACTGTCACGGAACACAGCACAGGGCCAGGCCCGGCCCATGGACCCTTCTCCGGACAACCCGATGGCACGAGTGGGGCTGCTCTCCTAAGCCACAGAGGGCCTGGGCATACGGTCCTCTGGGAGGAGCCATGGGTCTTAGGAGGACCAGGGGCAGCTCCGGGTGGCCTGGATGGGGTGGGGGCGGGGCTTGCCCAGGCCCCCTAGGCTTGCTCAGAGTTTCCTTGCTACTCGTCAGCCTGCCGTTGGGAGCCCACGGAATAGCCAGCGCCAACCTCGGCACAGCTCTGGGCCATACCGTGCCACTGACGGGGAGCCAATACTTGAGCATTGGGGACGGCTCTGTGATGGAGTTTGAGTTCCCAGAGGAGAGTGAGGGCATCATTGTGATCTCAAGCCGGTACCCGGGCCAGGGCAACAGGACAGGACCTGGCCCCACGCTGAGGGTCACCTCCTTGGACACAGAGGTGCTGACCATCAAAAACGTGAGTGCCATAACCTGGGGCGGCGGGGGTGGCTTTGTGGTCAGCATCCACTCGGGCCTGCCTGGCCTGGCCCCACTCCACATCCAGCTCATGGATCCCCACGAGGCCCCACCCAGGCTCATTGAGGAACGGAGAGATTTCTGCATCAAGGTCTCGCCTGCTGAAGAGACGCCCACCAGTCTCCGCACCGAGCTGGTCCACTTCTCGGAGAGCCCCATACTCTACTTGCTCCTGCCTCTTCTCTTTGTCAACAAGTGTTCATTTGGGTGCAAAGTAGAGCTCGAGGTTCTGAAGGGGCTCCTGCAGAGCCCCCAACCCATGCTGCTGGGCCTCCTGGGCCAGTTCCTGGTCATGCCCTTATATGCTTTCCTCATGGCCAAGGTCTTCATGCTGCCCAAGGCCCTGGCTCTCGGCCTCATCATCACCTGCTCGTCGCCCGGTGGCGGGGGGAGCTACCTCTTCAGCCTCCTCCTTGGAGGGGACGTTACTCTGGCCATCTCCATGACCTTCATCTCAACAGTGGCTGCCACTGGTTTCCTGCCATTGTCCTCAGCTCTCTACAGCCGCTTGCTCAGCGTCCATGAAACACTGCACGTGCCCATCTCCAAGATCCTGGGGACCCTGCTCTTCATCGCCGTCCCCATAGCAGCAGGTGTCGTGATCAGGTCCAAGCTCCCCAAGTTCTCCCAGTTGCTGCTGCAGGTCATCAAGCCTTTCAGCTTCGTGCTCCTCCTAGGTGGCCTCTTCCTGGCCTACCGCATGGGGGTCTTCATCCTGGCAGGCGTCAGGCTGCCCATCGTGCTGGTGGGCCTCACAGTGCCCCTGGTTGGCCTCCTGGTGGGCTACTGCCTGGCCACATGCCTGAAGCTGCCAGTGGCCCAGCGGCGGACGGTCAGCATCGAGGTAGGGGTACAGAACAGCCTGCTGGCCTTGGCCATGCTGCAGCTGTCCCTCCGTCGCCTTCAAGCAGACTACGCCTCCCAGGCCCCCTTCATCGTAGCACTGAGTGGCACCTCAGAAATGCTGGCCTTGGTCATCGGCCACTTCATCTACAGCAGCCTTTGCCCAGTCCCCTGAGGCCCCTAGGTCAAGCTTTCACCACCCTTCGCCCCTACCCTCCGCCCACTGTCTCCACAGTTCTTGTGTACCAAAGGCCTTCAGCTCTCATGCACTATGCACTCAGAAAAAAAAAAAAAATCCAGGCTTATTTTTTTTACTGGTTTTTTATTCTCCAGCTTTCAGTGCCAAAGAGGCCATGCTGAGTTAGGTAGGTGGGCACTGCTCAGAAAATATATTTCAATAAAAGAGAGAAGCAAGCTTGGGTGCCTTCCAGTCTTTGCCCTTGGGGTGGGGGCAGGAAGGGTGTGGCTGGGTAGAGATGTGCACAGGATGGAGGACTGGCTTGGGTGACCATGTGACCTCTGCAGACTTTCTCTCTAACCTTCCTTCCCCATGCATTTGCCTGTCAGTGAGAGGTGGACCCTACTGTTCTCGAGTGAGTGTAGGAGGATGAAGACTGGGTGAGTGCAGAGGCCGGGCTCCCCAGCCAGCTCTCAAACTCCGCTGACTTTCCGCTGCCAGGCTAGAGAAGAGAGGCAGAGGGCCCTCGGGCAGTGGGGCAAAAGCTTGGCCGCGCCGGGCCTTTACGTGGACTCCCGAGCGAGAGAATCCGGGTTTGCACGAGCCCCAGCAGCCCGCCGGGGGCGACGGCACTCCCGGCGCTCCGTCCCCCCAACCAAGCCCCAGCTTCCACCGGAAGCCAACTTGGCCCAACTCGCTCCTCCTCCCTGTCGTGGCGGGCTGCCAGGCACCGTGGCCGCAGGGAAATCCCGCAGCGCGCGTGGCGTCCCCCGACGTTCCCGAGGCGGGACTCCGGGTCTGCCCCTCGGGGGCCGACGGAGGCGGGGCGGGCCGCGCGGGAAGGGGCGGGAAGGGGCGGGGCTGGGCGCGTCCCTCGCGCTGCTTCCGGCGGCGACGGGCGGTTCCGGCGCGCGCCCGGGGCGGCGGCGCGCAGCGGGGGGCGGTTGGGGTGCGCGCCCGCCGCAGTGGACGCCGCCGCGGCCGCCATGCAGCTGACAGTGAAAGCGCTCCAGGGCCGCGAGTGCAGCCTGCAGGTAGCGTTGCGGGGGCCCCCGCCAGCGTGCCGGCTCGCGCACTCCCCCCACGCTGGGCGCGGGGACGGGCCGGGGGGGGGCGGGAGGGGAGGCCGGGGAGACGCCCTCGGCGGGGGCCCCGCGAACTCAACCCCTGCCTCGCACCCTCGGCCCGGCCACAGGTGTCGGAGGACGAGCCGGTGTCCACGCTGAAACATCTGGTCTCCGAGAAGCTCAACGTCCCCGTGCGCCAGCAGCGGCTGCTGTTCAAGGGCAAGGCCCTGGCAGGTACCCGGGCAGAGGAGCCGCCCAGGGAGCCACGCAGGAATTCGGGGGACGGGGTGTCTAGGCCGAGCTCGGGAAGGAGTGTGACGCGTGGGGTGCTGGCCACTCTGCCCTCAGGGAGGTGACCGAACCCTCTTCAGACAGGTGCCGCAGACCTTCGCCTGTGGGTAACGACTTCCATCAATCTCTCTTTGGCAGATGGGAAGAGACTCTCCGATTACAGCGTTGGGCCCAATTCCAAGCTCAACCTAGTGGTCAAACCTCTGGAGAAGGTGTTGCTGGAAGAAAGCGCCTCCCGGAGACTGGCCGAGGCCCCACCCCCGCCAGCCCCCGCCTGGCCGCTCGTCTCCAAAGTCTTGGCCCGCCACTTCAGCGCTGCGGACGCGGCCAGGGTCCTGGATCAGCTCCAGAGGGTGAGCAGGGCGGCCCAGGACGTCCACCCGCAGCCCGGCTGCGCCCATCCCCTGCCTCTGCCGCAGGGTACCCCCGACCGGCACCCCATGAATCCTGCCTTCTCTCCTCAGGATTATGAGAGGTCCCTGAACCGCCTAACGCTGGATGACATCGAGCGCCTGGCTGGCCGCTTTCTGCACCCCGAAGTGACTGAAGCTGTGGAGAAGGGGTTCCCCAAATAGGAATCTCCGGTGTGGGGAGGAGCCCGGCCAGGCTACAAGCTGCATGTAGCATTAAATATGTTCTCCTGTTGCGATTTGACTCATAATAATAATACGAATAAGAATAATAGCCAGCAGGCACCAGGGTCCCCGTACCTGGTTCGCGCTGGGGGCAGGCACAGCACACGCACTGGACACGGCTCTGCCCCCCGCCTCCCGTGAAAGGTAAGACGGCGAGGCACCAAGCAGTGAAGCAGGCAAGCCAGCATCTGAGCGCGGCCAGCTTCTAGAAGTGCCTCAGGGTGCAGAGGGGAAAAGGGGCTGTTGGACAGGTTCCAAGGGGTAGGCTTTGGCCTGTCATGTTTAGGCCACTGAGAATAAACCCTCCAGAAACTCCTCAGGCCTGAAAGGAAAAGCAGCTGGCCCAGGCTGCCCAGTCCTGTCACCTGACCTCAGACAGTTTCAGGACATTGGCAGGGGGTCAAGTGACAACCAGCCCTGGGGCCCCCGCAGCTGCTGCAGCCAGTGTGCCCTTGACAAGGAAAAGTGGGTCAGGGAGTCAGGGACCTCTGCGGTATGACCTCAGGCAAGTCCCAGTGCCACGCCGGTTCCTACTTGTTAACTCTACACCGTGGCAGCCACTCTTGAAACCTCCCTTTCCTTCATCCGTACCCAGCCCCGGGGGGAGGGATCTGTGCTCCATACACGCACAGGCCAAAAACCGAGCAGTGGCCAAGCATGGCCCAGAGATGTGACGTCTTGGCCCTCCATGTCACAGCTCTTTGGGTACTCCCTCTGCTTATTTCCTCCTGGACGTGGGCATTTCTCACCGAGGGATGACAGGTGACTGACTTGAGGTTACTCAGCCTTGGCCAGGCCCCCACACCCTGCGCTTACCCACAGTGTGGAAGTAGACCCTTCCCCTGTCGCATGGACACAGGGCCTTTCCTTCTGCACACGCCTCGCTGCCTGAGGGGAGCGCTCCGAGTGCTGGGAAGGGACTAGAAGCATGGGCTGGTGGCCCTGCTCCCACCTTGCCCTGTGTGTGGGCACCAGAGGTCACTAGACACCTACTCCTTGGCAGAGGACACCTAGGATGGTCAAGGCTAGAAGGAAGCTGCCCTCCTGCTGGGCCTCATGGGGTGAATTCTGGGTGGCCAGGCAGGGAAGACAGAGGCCCAAAGGGTGAAGGCTTTGAAGAGCAGAAAGAAGTCCCTGCCTGCTCCCACCCCCCAGAGCTGGGAATGTCAAACAGCAGGGGAGTTCCTCTGGCACTTTGCAATGCTCTCATTTTGAGTCAGGAAATTTTTGTTGAAATTTCAAATCCCACTAAAGGTGAGTGAGACGGACTCTGAACCGGAAGGAACTGCATTTGGCGTCCAGTAATGGGTTTAACCATGAAAGAAACTGGTTTAAGCCATAAAGGAAACACTGGTTGACCGAGCTGAGAAGTCCAGGGGTACTGGCAGCAGATGGACGGTTCCGCCAGACACACAGTCTCTTCCTGCCTCCCCTCTCCGGTCCAGGCCATTGCCTCAGGATCAAAAGATGGCTGTTCTCCATGTCCACGGACTCTCTTGTTCACAGCCAGCAAGGCGCACCTTCTCCCCCCGGGGTGTAGGTGTAGCTTCTTTCTCGGATACCCCCAGCAAATAAACGCTGTTCTCGTATTGCTCAGGTCACGCTCCAGTCATTTTGGCCAGAAGGGGGATGGGTGGTGGGAGGCTAGTCCTCTGGATTCCCATGGGTGGGAGGGACAGGAGGATTCCCTACAAAAGCCAGGGCTAAATGGTGGCCCCAAGCAGCAGCTGTCCACTGCAGGGGAGTGACACCATTGTGCATTTCAGACCCTAGAGATGGCCATTGAGTCCCTTGTGCTAGCGCCTCCCGGCTCAGGAGTGACAACCCTCGGGTGGCTAGAGCCATCCACTGGACACTGGACAAGGGGGTCAGGAACTCAGCCAGGACATTAGGGTGGACATGGAAGCAGGAATGAGCTTGTCAGGGTGTATGGTGGGAGCCTGGCCCAGTCTGGTTCCAGAGCCCTGTGCAGTCTTCTGTGATGACAGTCAGGAGTGAGGTGTGGAGAGAGTGTCCTAGGATCTCTGAGGACAGGTGAGGGGGCTTTCCAGAGAGGAAAAAGCACGAAAAGAGAAGAGAGGACTGGGCCTTGAGCCATTTTCCCAACTGGAGACATGGTAAAGGCCCAGAAGCTACCCAACACAAGGCCAAGGGGAAAGGTTAGTACGAGAAGCCAAGGACACCCTTCCAGAAAGGGGGGCGGTGTTGTCTGGAGCTGCCAAGAGGCACTGGTAGCAAGAAGGTCGTTGGTGACATTGGAGAGCTAGAAGTGGCTGCAAGGTGGGGAGAGGAGATGGTGGGGACAGTGACGGTGGGGGGGGCACATTCTGGAATCTTCTCTGTGCAGAAGTGTGTAGCTATGGCTGGGCAGGGATGGGCAGGCAAAGGAGGGAAGACAGGAGGAGAAAGGATGCTGCAGGGCTGGGAGTGGGAGGCACAGGGGGAAGGGGCCTGTGCTGTCAGGAGAGGAGACCAGGGACTCCCAAGTGAAGATGGAGCAGCCATAGGGCTGCACCCTCCCTCTGCCCCTCAAGTCTGGGGGTGGCCCTGGGTATGCCTGTGGGCTCTGAACGCTGTGGTTCTTCAATAGCGGTCACGATGTTTAAGGCAGGCTCTGTACCCCTCTGAGCCAAGCGCCCACCCAGGAGGTGTACTGACACCCCAGCTGCCCTTTGGGCCCTGGCCACTGTGGATCCCCGAGCCCCACTGCCTGCCCCCTTGGGGAGGGTCCTCAGGATAGTCCCCACCCCCAGGGACATGATGCACATGGTGGGCCCTGCTGTTTGTTACAATGATACTGGGAGACACAGGACGAGTTGGGGCCTCACAGATGGAAGTGGTCTGGCACCAGGCATGCGGTGCTTGTGGTGCCATTTCCCAAAGGCACGGAGCAGGAAGGGGCAGACTCGGGAGAGCGGCATTTACTTCACGGTGGAACTCACCGACTGGAGGTACACAAGCAGCTAGGCTGCCCCCACAGTTTGCTGGCATGGGCAGGCCTCCTGCACAGGCCTGGCTAAAACTGGGCCCTGCCAGCTCTGATAGGTTCAGCAGGAGTGCAGCTGAGCCGGGCCTGGTGCTTCCGGGAGTAGACATGACAGCTGTAGGCAGCCCCAGACCTTGGGGCCCAGGAAAGCCCGAAGGAGAGGCAGCTACCCTTGCCCACCTCCAGGGCTCCTGGGGAACCACCCTGTCTGCGTGCCCCTCGGGGTGTTCACTCCTTCTCTCGCTCCATTGCTGGTTCTTTCCCCCCACATACCTTACTTCTTAATGTGAGGGGCTCCAGAGCCCTGTACCCAGACCCCACTCCCCACCATCACTTCCCAAGGGAGCCTGTCCACCTTCATTCCCATCTCCGTGCTTCCCTCTTGGCCCTCTTTCCTGAGCTCCAGGCCACATCTCTAGAGTGACTGAGACAGCTCCCGGCCCTCCTGTACATGCCTCCTTCATTCCTTCCAGACACACTCCCAAAGCGCCCGCCATGTCCCAAAGGCTGGCAACGCTGGCACCGAAAGACACAGCTCCCTCCCTCGTGGCATTTACATCAGCCCCTAAGCAAGCACATTTCTCCACAGCCTGCCTCAATGAATGCCAACAGCTCTCAGCCACACTTTTAACAACAGGAAGCAGGAGGACACCCGTGTCTCTCAAAACTCTCCCTTTTCAGGATCCCTGCTCTGATGGAAGCCTTCTTCTCCCTCTCCCACTCCCCCTGCTTGTGTTACCTCTCGCGTGTCTCTTTCTCCGTCAAATAAATAAATAAATAAAACCTCTCCCTTCTCCATACGGAATCAGGCAACAATATATATTTTATTTACTTGTCAGAGAGAGAGAGTGAGAGGGAGCACAAGCAAGGGGAGCAGCAGGCAGAGAAGCAGACTCCCTGCCAAGCAAGGAGCCCGATGCAGGGCTCCATCCCAGGACCCTGGGATCATGACCTGAGCCGAAGGCAGAGGCTTAACCCACTGAGCCACCCAGGCGTCCCAAGCAACAGTATTTTTTAAGGAATCCAGAGCACTTGCCTCATAGAATGTTCCAGAGTCTAGATTTTCCCCATTGCTTCCTCATTAGATTCAGCAGAGTCTGCTTCTCTCTCTCTCCCTCTGCGCCTCCCCCTGCTCGAGCTCTCTCTAAAATAAATAAATAAATCTTTAAAAAGAAACTGCACAGAACAACAACAAAAACTTACCAGAGAGCTATATGACTGATATAAAAGTAAAGAAAACAAGATTATCATTTCAGATTATGATCAATGCAATACAATTGACTGAAATGGACATATGCAAAGAATGTTGCCTGGGGGCAGTATGTTAGTTTGGTGACATAAAAGGTTTTTCCAAGGCGACAGGGAACCAAGATCCTCATGACAAGGAGCAGCCAACCATGGGAAGATTTGTACAGAGTCTTCCAAACAGAAGAATAAATGCAAAGGGTTAGGGGCAGGCCACCCTTGGTGTGGAGCAAAGAGAAGGCCCTAGGCTGCAGAGAATGCAGGAGCAGACAGATGAGGACACAAAAGGACAAGCTGGGAACTCAGGTCAGACAGAATTGGGGTATTTTTGAAGATTTATTTATTCGTTTTTGAGAGGAGCGAGGGGGAGAGGGAGAGAATCAGAGAATCTCAAGCAAACTTCTTGCGGATCATGGAGCCCAGCAATGGACTGGATCTCACAACCCTGAGTTCATGACCTGAGCTGAAACCAAGAGCTGGCTGCTCGACCGACTGAGCCCCCCAGGCGCCCCAAACGTAGGAGCTTTTATAAGCTACATCAAGGAGTTTAGATATAATTGCAAGGGCAATGGAAAATCATTTTATGATTCTAAACAGGGATGCGATGTGATGTAACTTATATTAAGAATTAAGAGGTGATTCTGTTGCATGAACAGGCTGTAAAGGCACAAGTATAGTAGCAACCAGTCAGGAAGCTGTTGAAGGAATTGGATGGATGGTGGTTCCCACTTGGCATTAGCAATGCAGAGGGAGTGAAATGGTCTGATGTAGGGTCTGTTTTGAGGGGAGACCCAGCAGGATTTGATGCTCTAGTTCAGTTTTATGTCCTTCCTTATGATTACCAAGGACGGACACAGAAAACTAATACAACATTCCAGGATGGATATCTCTTGTCTGATTAAAAAACTGCTTTTTGATTATGAGGGTGCCTGCAGGCTGGTTCGGTGGGTACAGCATGCGACTCTTGGTCTGGGGCACGTGAGTTTTTGCCCCAGGTTGGGTGTAGAGACGACTTAACAAGAAAAAAATGAAAGAAACGTGACGTAAGGTCCCCGTGGGCCTTTTGGGGGAAGAAGCCCCCCCAAGCAAGTCAGCCCCCCCAAAGCCACCACCCAGAGATCATGGGTGTCTACACTTGGGGGTGTTGCACAGGCTTTCTGGCGTCTAGACAGGGCCGTGGGTTCTTTTGCCGTTCTGCCTTCTGGTTGTTCGTCTAGGACACGACCCGGTTTTCCGCGGCCACTGCTTGAGTTCCAGGGCCCACCCCGTCGCTCCTCGTCCCGCTGGCAGGCTTGCCCTCGCACGGGGACCACCGGGCCATCTTTCTGAAAATCGCATCTGATGTGCTCATCCCAGGGGCAACCCCCTCGAAGGCCACTTCGGGTTGTCCACCTGTACCGGCGATGGGGGCGGGGCGCGACCCAGGATCCGTCGTGGGCTCTGTCCCACCTCCCTTCCACGAATGGCTGCAAGGACGTCGAGCCACACGTCCTGGGGACCCGAACCCCGGCAAGAGGCAGGGCGGGCAACAGGCCACGAGTCCGGTGGCTTCACACGAGGTCTTGGGCAGGGGTGGGGGTGCGGTGGGGGTCGAGCTGAGGCACGACGGGACTGCGGAGGTGCGACGGGGTCACGTGTCACCCCACGGGGCAGCGTTTCGTGAGGGAGTGCTCGCTGGCCACACAGCCGGGAAGGCGGTCCCGGAAGCCGCGGGCCGCAGGCCCGGCTTGGCGGGAACCCAGCGCGATGCCGGCAGCCGCCCGAGGGAAGCGTCGTGTATGCGCAGGCGTGCCTGGATCCCACGGAGCCCTGAGGGGCGGGGCTTCACGAGAGAGCGCTCATTGGCCAGGCAGCCGTGGGGCGGGGCCTCCGGGAGCTCACGGGGCAGCTGACAGGGACTGTGGGAGGCCAGCCAAGGGCCCAGCAGGCTCGTGGGGCCGGGGCGGGTCGGTGGGGTGGGGTGGGCGATGGGGGCTGTTGGCGGAGGCGCTCCGGGCAGCCCGAGTCGCGTCGCGTACAAAGGCGCTGAGCTTTGCGAGGAAGCGCTGGCTGGCTCGGCAGCCATGGGGCCTCCCAGGGCCCAGGGGTGCAAGGGCCCACTGGGCGGGCGGCGACCACAGGCCTGGCGGCCTCCCTAGGAGCCCGTTGGCACAGGCGCCCTGGGGACGCGTCGGGCTCTGAGACGCAAGGCTTGTGGAGAGAGCCGGGCTTTCCTGGCGGGCCCCCGCCGGGTCTGTTTGGCGGGAAGCGGCCACGCGCCCGGCACCCTTTTCCCCACACCGCTCCGCCCCTCCCCGCCCCTCCCCGAGCCAGTTTGCGCGTGCGCGGCGTGGGGGCGGGGTCCGCGCGAGAGCGGAGCTTTGGGAAGAAGCCATAGTTCGTTCCTCAGCTGCCACTCGGAGGGGCGGGGCGGCGGGAGCGGCGCCCGGAGGGCGGGGCGCGGCGGCCATGCAGGCGGCAGACGCAGGCGCGGGCAGCGGGGCGGGCGCTGCGGACGAAGGCTCGGACGGCCAGGACCGTCGCCGTGGCCCGGGCGGTCCCGGCTTTCCCGGCGGCGCGGGCGAGGCAGCTGCTGCCGCCGCCGGCAGGGCTCGGCCCGTCTCGCGCGTGCGGCACGTCCCGGAGCCGGGTGGAGACGCCGCTGCCACGACTGGAAGGCGGGAGAGCCGAAGACACATATTGTATCCTGCCCGAGCGGACGGCGCGGCCTGGGCCCCTGAGGGATCGAAGGGTCGGGGCGGCCTGCGGGCGGACAGGGAGAGGGGCGGTGTTCACCAGGGGCTGGGGACGGCTAGGGCGGTCCGGCCAGGGCTGGTGGGACAGTGGTCACCCGGGGAGTGGCTGGGGGGGGTCCCGCCCAGGGCTGGTGGGACAGTGGTCACTGAGGGAGGCTGGGGGTTCCGGCCTGGGGCTGGTGGGACGGTAGTCACCTGGGGAGCGGCTGGGGGG
>NW_022631168.1:861317-966097 GCF_010015895.1 Lontra canadensis | reverse complement strand
GTCACCTGGGGAGCGGCTGGGGGGGTACAGCCCAGGGCTGGTGGGACAGTGGTCACAGGGGTTGTTGGGGAGGCTGGAGGGGTCCAGCCCGGGGTTGGTGGGCCAGTGGTCACCGAGGGGGCAGGGGAAGCTGGGGGGGTCTGGCCCGCGGCTGGGTTGGAAGGGTACAGAGGGGAGGCAGGGGGTGCTGGGGGAGTGGGGGGGGCGGCAGAGAGATGCCAGCAGGGTGCCAATGGCCTGGCTTCAGAGGGATGGGTCGGGGGAGGAAGGAGGGAGAGCAGGGCGATGACCCGTTTTGCCGGGGGCGGGGGTGGGGGGCTATGGGCCTGGCTTGGCGTCTGGGGCCGGGTTGGCTGGGTGTGATTAGGTCGGGGAAGGGGGTGGGAGCTGTCTTGAAGGGGACTGGGCTCGTCAAGGGGGCCTGAGAAGGGCGGGGGGCAGGCGCAAAATCGTTTGGATGGTGCCTTAAGCCGGTCTCCTCCAGTGCCCTCTGCGTGCCTTTTCCATCCCGCGTGGAGGCGGAGATTGCCTGTGGGTCCCTGGCCCCAGATGCCGAGCCCCACAGAAAGGCTGTCGAGAAGCAGCTGACAGTGAGCGGCAGCGTCCTGGCCGTGTAAGTTCTGGAAGGGGGCCCGGTGGGAGCTGCAGCAGGTAGCAGGCCCGGTCTCCACAGAAGGGGCGCTCAGCTGGACACACCGAGACCCTCCGTGAACGGTTACTTCCAGGGACAGGGGTGGGGGAGGCTGTCTCGGCCTGCACCTGCAGCCTGGCCTGGGGTATAGGGAGGTGCCTTCATGGGGATGTCGGGGTTGGTGGGCTGGATTTGGGGCGGGGGGGCGGCAGAGCAAGGAAGGGGAGGAGCTTCAACCCCCAACTCGGTTGTCTTTTCTGCTCCCTTTCAGCCACTGGAGGGCTGAGGATCCTCGCCTCCTGCGAATTTCCGTCCTCAACTTCCTGGACCACCTTTCCCTGGTGATGCGGACCATGCGGCGCTTTGGGCCCCCCGTTTCCCGCTAAGCTTGGGCCGGGGAGAGGGGCTGAAGTCTAACGCGTCCCTCCCCGGGGACTGCGTCCTTCCCGGGACAGTGACTCCTGTCGTACCAGCTGCCACTGTGTTAGGAGGGCCTAATCCTCGGCCGCTACCGGCCCCAGGGCACTCAGGGCCCGTTTGTTTTGTTTTGTTTGCCGCTTGAACGTTTCTCAGTGCAGACAATTAAACGGAGCTGTGCGGTTGGTTCCCTGTCTGGGCTTATTTTCCACCATGGCACCGCCTCCAGAGGGTCTTCCCTTTGTCCTCGGGGAAGCGGAGGGGAGGTTCTGGGATGTAGATAGGGAGGCATGAGAGCTGACTGAAGACAAACGATGGAGGAAATGGGAGAACACGGCTTCTGTCGTCCTCTGTCCTTCTCTGTCCTTCACTGTCCTTTGCTGTCAACGGCTCTCCGCTCGGTGGAATGTGTCCTTGGTTTTTTCCTTGTGTTTATATGCTAAACAGAGAATAATGAAGAAGGGTAAAATTTTGCGCGTTTCACATGTCTCCGGATGTTTTCCCCATCGAATGTGAACTTTTCCTCTATGAAAACTCGGAGTGCATTCTCGAATAGATGCATGAAAGATGCGTTCTAATGTAATTACTGAACTTTTAAATTCTCTTCAGCTTTGCCGATGAGAGATGGTGAGTCAGTGGAACTCGGGTGTAAAATCTTTGTATGAATCATGCTTCCTTAAGATACGTTAATAGAGGCAGAATTACTTGGTTAAATGTTTATTATTTTTTTCTATGTTTTTTTAAGATTTAATTCATTTGTCAGAGAGCACAAGCAACAGGAGAAGCAGGCTTCCCACTGAGCAAGGAAGCCCGATGCGGGGCTCCAGCCCAGAATCCTGGGATCATAACCTGAACAGAAGGCAGATGCTTAACCAACTGAGCCACCCAGGCATGCCTATTTACTGTTTTAGGATTTTATTTATTTAGTTCAGAGTACAAGTGAGGGAGACAGACCAGGGCAGAGGGAAAGTGCCCAAATATTACTTTTTTTCTAAAGATTAATTTTTTAAAAATTAAAATAGAAAATTACTATTTTTATTAGTGAGAGAGAGGGGTTGGAGGAGGAGAGAGAAAGACAGAATCTCAAGCAGAGTTGCTGCTGAGTGTGGAGCCCAAATGCGGGGCTCGACCCCACAACCTTGAAACCATAACCTGAGCCGGAATCAAGAGTCAGACGCTCAACTGACCGAGCCACTCAGGCGCCCTGCTATTCTTTTTTTTTTTTTTAAAGATTTTATTTATTTATTTGACAGAGATCACAAGTAGGCAGAGCAGCAGGCAGAGAGAGGGGAAAGCAGGCTCCCCACTGAGCAGAGAGCCCGATGCGGGGCTCGATCCCAAGACCCTGGGATCATGACCTGAGCCGAAGGCAGAGGCTTTAACCCACTGAGCCACCCAGGTGCCCCGCCCGGCTATTCTTTTAAAACTCTGACTCAACAGGGCAAAATTAGGGGTGCCTGGGTGGCTCAGTTGGTTGAGCATCTGCGTTTGGCTTAAGTCATGATCCCCAAGTCCTGGGATGGAGCCCCGCATAAGGCTCCCTGCTCAGCGGGGAGCCTGCCTCTCCTTCTGCCCCCTGCGCCCTCTGCTTTGTGCACACTCTCTGACAAATAAATGAAATCTTTAAAAAAAAAAAAGTGTAAAATTACTCTCCAGAAAATGCACCCTCCTGCCAGAATACAGGTTTTCCACCTTATCACCACTGGCTCTCTGGCCAAGTTTTTAAAAAATTACTCTGGGGATGCCTGTGTGGCTCAGTTGGTTAAGCATCTGCCTTCCACTCAGGTCATGATCCTGGGGTTGTGGGATCGAGTCCTGCATCGGGCTCCCTGCTCAGCGGGAGTCTCCTTCTCCCTTTGCCTCTGCCCCTCCACCCTACCCCCTGCTCGTACTCTCTTATACTCTTTCTCAAATAAATAAATAAAATTTGTAAGAAAAAAATAGTTTGCATGAGAAGAGTAAGGAACCCAGAAACACTAGAATCAGAGCTTTATGGCTGACGGGACTTAGCTCAGCCATGAGGAGTGCTGGGACAATTGAGCTTTTAGGAAATATTGTGTCCTGCACACTTGCCCAGCCCAGGGGTTCTGGCAGTCCTTTGGTGGATGTCGTGGGACTTTCTCCATAGGTGATCAGGTTTCCTCAGGATAAACACAGTTTTACTTCTTCCTTTCCAAGCTGGGTACCTTTTTGTGAAGAATTTCTCTCCTGGTTGTAGGTTGGACTTTCCCTGCTTCTCTGCATGCCTGGTAATTTTAAAGATTTATTTATTTATTTTTTATTTATTTGACAGACAGAAATCACAAGTAGGCAGAGGCAGGCAGAGAGAGAGGGGGGAAGCAGGCTCTCCGCCGAGCAGAGAGCCCGATGCGGGGCTCGATCTCAGGACCCTGAGATCATGACCTGAGCCGAAGGCAGAGGCATTAACCCACTGAGCCACCCAGGCGCCCCATGCCTGGTAATTTTAGATTGGATGCCAGATATGATTTCCCTTGGGTGCTGTATATCTTTGTATTCCTGGACAGATCTGTGAGCTTTAGTCTGAGATGCTATTACGTGACCACGAACAGTTTGATCCTTTTCAGCTTACTTTGAAGATTTGTTCTATGCACCAGAACAGCTCAATGTAGTGGTCATTTTCCCCCAACACTACTGAGGCAAGACCCTCTGGGTGGCCGGTCTGATGCCTCCTGAATTGTGAGCTTTGCCCTCCTGGCTGGTAGGGACAGCTGCTAGGTCCTGTCGTGCTCGAGCGCCAGACAAACTACCTTCCGTTCTTCAGATGGTCGTTACCCTAGCCTCCGGCAGTTCCCTCACGCACTGGCGATGATCAGTGGTCTGCAACTTACTCCAGCGGGACCCTCTGGGGATGTGCAGGCTTCCCTCCCTCCACCGCGCCCCACGCCCTCGGCCCTGCCAACTTGGGGTCCCCGGGCTTTCAGTCCCGTCTCCTAAACTAGGAGTGTCCATTGGGCTTCACCAGGAAATTTCCTCTGCAGACGATCGCAGGGCGCATCTGATTTCTCCCCGCCCAGAGATCGCTGTCCTTCATGCACCATACCTGCGTTCTTTACAGTGTGTTTCATCTAGTCTGTCTGGTTTGTGGGGCTCCTTCAATTGAAGCCCCCCAAAGTGGGTTGTAACTCCATCCTCTATTAGTCCGGATGCAAGAACAGAAAATCTGCCATTGTGGCACATGGAGACTGCCTGTGCTGCGTGCTTGGGGGGGGGGGGGGGGCGAACGGTGGGGGGGGGGGGGGGGGGTGGCAGGGGGACTGCGGTTGTGATGATGGTGACAACAAAGACTCGCCTAACAGCAGGCGACAGCAGGGGTCTGTCTCTGTCTTCCTTTTTAAAAATCATTTTTTAAAAGATTATGGGATGCCTGGGTGGCTCAGTCAGTTGGGCTGCTGCCTTCCGCTCAGGTCATGATCCCAGGGTCCGGGGATCAAGTCCCCCATTAGGCTCCCTGCTCAGCAGGAAGCCTGCTTCTCTCTCTGCCTCTGCCTGCTGCTCTGCCTGCTTCTGTGCTCTCTCACTCTCTGACAAATAAATACCTTTTTAAAAAGATTATATTTATTTTAGAGAAAGGGAATGTGCACACAAGCAGGGTGGAGGGCACAGAGGCAGAGTCTCAAGCAGACTCAGCACTGAGCGCAGAGCCTGACGTGGGGGTTCACCTCAGGACCCTGAGATCGCAACCTAAGCCAAAACCAAGCGTCACATGCTCCCCAGACTGAGCCACCCAGGCGCCCCTTCAAAATCAGTTTTAAGACTTTCTTGATTGATACATGAGAAATTTGCTCTTATACCGCTATCCACTCTGCTTCCCCTATTCATTCTCCCAGAATGGTTCTATTCTAGTCACTCACGGTTTCTTTCCCCCAAGGTTAAAAATTGACGCGTTTAGTCTTTCATTGGCTTAGTTCCCATAACCTCACAGGGGTAATGTTTGAAAACCATCTTCCTTGGCTTCTGTCTTCCACCTGCCTGCACAGCAGATGTCCCAGCACTTCCCTTCTCTGGGCTTGAAGCCTTATCCTAGATCAAGCAGCTTTCTCTTTACACTTTACCTCCCCTTTTTGTTTACTGTGTTTGATGTCAGATTTAGTGAGGTCTAATTTCCATCCTGTAACCTCCTCCTCTTCAGGCGTACAGGTCTAGGAGGTTTGTTTTGTTTTGTTTTGTTTTAAAGATTTTATTTATTTATTTGACAGAGATCACAAGTAGACATAGAGGCAAGCAGAGAGAGGAAGGGAAGCAGGCTCCCCACTGAGCAGAGAGCCCGATGAGGGGCTTGATCCCAGGACCCTAGAATCATGACCTGAGCTGAAGGCAGAGGCTTTAACCCACTGAGCCACCCAGGCGCCCCCAGGTCTAGGAGTTTTAACAAATGCAGTTTTGTAACCACCACAGTCCACGGCCTTGGCCCCACAGACGGACTGCTGAAGCTACTGGGTGGCGCCGACACCCAAGGCAGATCACCCAACTCTATCACCAACCCTCCCTGGGCTCCCCTCTGACTCAGAGACAAAGAGCCCTTTACAGTGGCCGACAGAGGGGGATGGGACCCAGCCCCCCTCATCTTCTCTGGCCTCCTCCCCTCTCCTCTCCACCTTGCTCCCTCTGGTCCAACCACACCCACCTCCTCTCCTCTCTCAAACAGGCCAGGCCCACCCCTGCCTCAGGGCCCTTGCACGGGCTCTTTCAGGTCTAGAAATCTCTTCACCCAGTGTTCCAGCTGGCTCACTCAAATCTCATTCCTGGCCAGTCTATTTGGAATTGCATCCCACTTCTTCCCCTCCTGCGTGACTTTAACAGGTGGAGGGGGCAGGCGGAGAAGAAGTAGGCAGGTGCTTTGGGCTGGAGGCGGCTGGGGCAGTAAAGCACTGTCCGATATGGAGGAGTCTGGGTGCTACCAATAACACTGGGGAGTTCTGCACAGAGATCCACTGCTGGCTTCTCGGGTTCCCAGGACCTGCTGCACTAAGACTAGAATGAGGGCAGGCAGGTGGGACAGAAGTGGGGAGACTGGGCATCCAGGCAGGAGCCCACGGTAGCTGGGACCTGGCTGGGGGCGTGGAGGTGGGGAGAAGGGAACAGATTCGGACAGGATCTTGAAGGGAGAGCCACCAGGGCCGGCTGAGGATGGACATGGCCCCAGTCCTCCTCAGAGCCTTGGGACCCTGGCTAGAGTTAGCCCTCCCACCCATCCACAGGCCGACAGCCTCCCCACCTGCTTCTTTGCGCACCGACCACCCACATGCCCCCAGGACAAAGCCACACGAGACTCCATTTTCCCAACACTTAATTAGGAAAAGAATTCCATGAACAATGACGACAGAAAGCTCATGCCCAAAAAGAGGAGAGAAGTGGATTTGGGGGCCCAGGAGACGGGGCCAGAGCCCTCAGAGAAAGAAGAAGAACCAAGGAGTAAGGCACGGCCGCCGTGACCAGGCCACGCTGGGCAGGCACGGGACAGGGCGGCTGAGGGCAAGGGGTCTGGGGCAAGTGCGGACAACACGGAGGACGTGTGGCAGTAGGGCCGGGAGAAGGAGATTTCCAGAGTCCCCAGGCCCGCCTCCGGCCTGGGCCCAGGCCCGCTTCTAGTTGTCCTGGTGCTGCCAGTGGGGACAGGAGAAGGTCCCATCTGACTCTGGAGCTGCGTGGGAGGGGGACCTGTGGCTCAGCTGCGGGGAGAACCCTGGGACCCATCACCATCCATGGGCGGTGTTGGGGGGGGTCCCCTCCCTCTATACCCTGCCCGGCCCCCAAGTGCTGCTGGTGCCAAGATCCCCCACTGCTTGGAATGGGCGGGGCCGGCCACGGTGCAGGGGGGAAGGTGCCCAAGGACAGGCCAGGGCTGCTGCTGTCACAGAGGAGCCAAGACGACTCAAGGACAGAAGGTATGTGTGGGTGACAGCATCCCGGAGAAGGGACACACGGTTACAGAAGGGGGTGGCGAGAGGGAGATAAATTAAATAAATACGCTACTGGGGGTATAAATAGCGAGGAGGGCAGGGGCTGCCACAGCACAGGGGCAGGAGGGCTGGGGAGAGCAGGGGGACAGGAGGGCAGGGGGTAGGGGGCGGGGGAGACAGGGGGCAGGGGTATTGCTGCTGCCGGGGTCAGGGGTTGGTCCTGTCACCCCTGCCCCCCACACAGGGCCCAGAGGAAGGCACTAATGAAGGGGGCGCCCAGGTGTGCCAGGGGCATATTGGCCCGGGAACCCCCCGGCCCCGCCCCCGCGCCCCCGGGATCCAGGGCTCAGCCCGGAGGACAGCTCAGGACCGAGTTGGCGCCCCCCCCCCACACAACCGGTTCCGCCACCCTTAGCTGTTGCTGGACACGAGGCTGATGATCTGTTCCAGTTTTTGTCGCAACTTATGCTTCCGACAAGAGGCATCTCGGTCCAGAGCAGTGAGAACCTGGGGGAGGGGGGTGTCCCCCCGGGAGTGGGGCTGGCGAGGAGGGGCCGGTGCCCTCCGGCCAAAGCCCTCCTCCCCAGCTCAAGCTCTTCCCTCCCCGGCGCCTCCGCGCACCCCGTCCTCTCTGGGGGCCCCGGGCACAGGGCAGGAGGCGCAATCCCTCCCCCGGCAACTCCGGGGGCAGCTTCTCCTGCGCCCCAGAGCCCCTCCCGCTGCAGAACCGGGCTCCCTGCTCTCGGGGGCCAGAGGGCAGCCCCTCTGGAGGGCGGCCTGGACGGCTGACCCCGAGTTCCCCAGCCCCTCGGCACATGCAGTTCCCACGCCCACCCGAACCTCTCTCGGGTGGGTCTCCAGAAGGCGTCCTGTCCCTTGACCGGCAGCAGCCCCCGCGGAGCCCCTCGCTCCTCCTCCCTGACCACCCCCTGCCCCGGTGCGCGCGTATGTGCGGCCCTTCCTGAACTGGGAGGTCACCCTGCACCTGCCCTCTCGGGGTCCCTCCCAGCCCTCTGGCCGCCCCGCCTCAGTCTCCGTGGCCGCTCCCTCTCTCCTCCGCCACCTCTGAGTGTCCCAGGGCCCCAGGACTCGCTGTGTGGGCCGCCCCAGTGAGCTCGTGCAGGCTGCGGGCTTTCAGGGCCGTGTCCTGGCTGGAAGGTTCTCATTTCCAGTAATAATACATCCTCAATTCCACATCTCTAATGTTTCCAGCCTCCTGAGGCTGCAGTCACAAAAGCCATGGGCCCTATAAGGCGCTAGCCCTGCTCACCTTCTGGCCTCGCCCCTCTGGGCACCCCCACATCCACCCATCCCTTTCCTGGACCTTTACTTTTGCCCAACCAGAACTTTACTCTCTGGCCTGTGGCTTCTCTCCTAGGTCCCTCAAACCCCAGCATCTGAGGAAAGCATCCCAAGTGCCAGCTTGGGGGCTGGCTAGGTGGGGCGCCGTGAGCAATCTCAGAGATGGCCTCCAGGCCCTCTCTGTCCCCTCCCACGCCCTGGAGCTCCCTTACCCTTACTGAGCCCCCCACCTTTGCCACCAAGTGCATGTTCGGGGCCTAACAACTGGGCTTCTGTGGAACTGGCACGCACCTCCTGGCGGTACTTGGTGACGTAGAAGTAGAGTTCGCTGAGCGCGCTCAAGATGTTGAAGTCACTGGCATGGAGACGCGACTGCTCCACCAAGTAGGCGTCCATGTCCTGGTCGCTAATGGACGCCATCTTCGCGATGTCCCGGTAGTACCTGTCGGAACCCTGAGTAGCTCATAGAGGCAGGTGCTGCCAAAACCCCTGACCTGGCTCTCAGGCCATTCTCCGGGCCTTCTTCCTAAAGCCGACAGGGCTGGGGAGAGGGCAGGGTGGCAAGCGGGCTCTCTGGGCTGCCCAGTCAAGCTCCCCTCCTGACAGCACGCCCTCCTTCCCCCCCAACCACCCCCAGGCCCACCCAGCAGGGGGCTGCAGGGCCCACCTCTCCACCCAGCTTTTGTAGTTGGGGATGTCCTTAGCATAGAGCAGCTTGTTGGACGGGGAGTCCTTGCCCAGCCGGTGCTCGGACGTGGAGCACGAGTCCATGAAGGTCTGGGCCACCACGGACAGGCAGGCGTCCGTGATGCTGCTCTTGTGGATGTCGAACACGAACTGGGGGTTCTTGATCACGTTCACCCAGAAGCGCAGGGGCAGGCTGGGGAGAGGAGCGAGCGCCTGAGGCCCCCTCCCGCCAACGCTCCCCAGCCAGCCTGGGCATGGCCAGGATGACATAGTGAGGTTAGCCGTCCCTTAACTCCCCACCAGCCTTCTTGCAGAGAGAAACACGAGTCCATGGCCAGCATCCCCACACCCCCTGCTGCTCGCTGGCAGCACTGTGGCCCCCCATCCTGCAGTACCCCGTCTTGCCACCCCCCGTCCTATAACACCCTCCCTGCCCCGTCCCCCGCCCAGCGGTGGTCCCCTGTCCTACGGCCCCCCCATCCAGCGCCCCCCAACATAATCCTCCGTCCTGTGGTCCCCTATTTGGTGCCCTCCCCGCATGGTCCCCCATCCAGCACCCTCCCCACACGGCCCCCCCATCCTGCAGCCCCCCTGTCCAGTGTCCTCCCCGCACTGCCCCCTGTCCTGCAGCCTCCCGTTTGGCGGCCCCCCTGTCTGGTGCCCTCCCCGTGCAGAGCCCCGTCCGGCAACTCCCCATCTGGCACTCTCTCCACACGGCCCCCTGTCCTGTGGCCCCACCGTCCAGCGCCCTCTCCACTTGGACCCTCGTCCTGCGGCCCCCTTATCTGGAGCCCTCCCCGCGCATATCCCCATCCTGCGACGCCCTGTCCGGCGCCCTCTCTGCTCAGACCCCTGTCCTGCGACCCCCTGTCCGGCTCCTCCATGCATGGCCCCCAGTCCGGCGGTACCAGTTGCTCTTCCAGGTATGGCGCACGTCAGGGTCACTGATCTGGCGCTGGTCGGCCTGCTCGTCCAGGAAGTCGAACATGTACTTGATGGCCAGGGGCAGGGCTGATCCCCGGTGGGCCGTGCTGAACACCGTCTCAAAGAGGTCATCCACGAACTTCTGCAGCGTGCCCTGCAGGGGCTCCGCAAGAGCACAGGCTGTGATGGGGCCAGGCAGGGACAGCCCTGCAGCAGAACCCAGTCAGGGGACAGGGGCCCCGCCCAAGACAGGCCCAGCCTCAACCTCTGGCTGGGAGTTCCTGAAGCAAAAGCCTTGAGAAAGGCCCACCGGATGCCACTGATCCCGTGGCCTCCCCCCACCCCGCCCCAGGGCAGGCCAGGCCCACCACAGGGCCAAGGCCAGGCTACAAGTTGTCTGGGCTCAGGCCATGGTGGCTCCCAGCAGGTCCGCACCTTGGTGGCTAGCAGTCGCGTCAGGTAGATCTCCGAGACCATCTTACTGCCGCGGTCCCCCTCCCTGTGGTCAGTGTGGTCATGGTTCTTCACCAGGTGCCACAGCTTGGTGCCAGTCTCTTGGTCGGGCGTGATCATGGGTGCCCGAGAACGGAGGCTGTCAGGGCTGCTGGCCGTGCGCAGCAAGCTCTCTGGGGCCGAGGACAAGCATGCTGCTTAGGCCAGCGGGGCCAGGCCAGCCCCCAACAGGGTTCTTGCCCCACTTTGTCCTGGGAGCCCAGCAAGTGAAGGGACGGCCTGCCTGCTCTCACTGGCCCAGCCCCACCTCTAGGGTCCACGAAACTCAAGGCCTCCCAAGGGCAAGGCCTGGGGAGGCCACCAGAAGCAAGCCGGTCATGCAACAAGGGAGGCCCCCATGATGGCTAACATGGCCTCAAAGGGCACAGAGCCAGCAAAGGCCGCCACACAGAAGGCACCTACCGTAGCGGCTGAGGGAGCGAGTAAAGGTGAAGGAGTTGGCCATGTTGTAGGCGGATACTTGTTTGGGCACCAGTGCCACCAAGGAACCGTCTGTCACCTGGAAAACCCGGAGACAGAAGCAGGCGGTGCAGGAGGCTGAGGGGCCAAGGGCCCCAGCCACCAGCCACCCTGACCCCACAGGATGCACGGGCAGAGGCACTCAAGCCTCCCTGAGCAGGGACCATGACCACAGGGGCAGAAGGGAGGAGCCGGTGCCCTAGCTCCTGTGTCATCAGGACGGGGCCATGGCTCCCAGGTGGCCCTGGGGATGAGCAGGCCCCCTGCTCCTCACCTGGTAGTGGGCCAGCGAGTTGACCCTCTTCCAGTCACACTCGATCTTGGTGGTGACATCTTCATCCTGGAGGATGATGCGGGCCATGCGGCCCTGACGCCATTCTGCAGGCCACAGACAGCCCTTGAGGTCCTGCCCGGGGTCCCCCCGTCCCTGGACCCGCTCCCCTCCAAAGATAGAGCCCAAATGGGGGTGTGAATGCCAGCCGGTGTGACGCAGCCACAGGGTGGGGGGCAGGAAGAAAGGAAAGGGCCGCTCACCTAGGTCCATGTCCTCAGCTCTGGGGCGCTGGGAGTACGGGGTGCCCTTGTACACGGCGTCTAACAGCTTATCCTTGGCTTGGGTGATGCTGTCACAGTTGAGAACCTTCACTGGAACCTGAGTGCTGCCCTCGCTCTCCGGGAACACGCAGTGCAGGGTCTGAGAGTGGGGGGCACCACGGGGTGGGTCCTGGGTGAGGCTCCTTCCCCTGCACCTAGAGCCCCGCCCACCCGGCCCCCAGCTCACCAGCGTCTTGTAGTCGATCTGCTGCCGGATGAGCTTGTCCTCGCTCAGAGAGTAGCGGGCCTCGCCCGTGATGGCGTCGATGGGGCCCTTCTCCATCTGCTGCTTGATGGCGCAGTAGAGCAGGAAAAGCGGCTCCCCGGCACATTCCTGCAGCCAGGGTCGGGCACCCGGGTTGCCACCTGCCTGCCAGCTAGCCGCCTCCCCCGTCCCTGCACCCCGTCACCTCTGCCCACCCCCAGCCCCATCCCCACCAGTGCACCTTCAGAAACTTGTGCAGCAGGAACGTGAACCAGTTGGTAAGCATCTTCTCGGCCACCGACTCGGTCCTAGGGCATAAGGGGCGCTGGGCCAGCGGGCAGACGGCAGCCTGGACGGGGCCTGCTTTAGCAGGGGTGGGGGGCAGGCCGGGGACGGGGCTGCCTCCCTTCCCAGTACCTGCGCAGCAGCAGCTTCGGGTGGTTCCTGCTCTCCAGGTTCTTCTCAATGAGGTCGGCCAGCAGCTGCTTGAGCAGCCCCGTGGCGTAGTCCAGGCGGCTCTGCAGGACCACCATGGTGAGCGAGGCCACGGTGCCACGGTCGCGCATGGAGAAGCTACTCTGGGCCTCCAGCGTGTGGATGAAGGTGAGCACGAAGGCGCGGCTGTGCAGCAGCTGCCCGAAGAGGCGCAGGGCCTTCTCGACATGTGGGGGTGTCTGGGAGGGACAGGGAGTCTCAGAGAGTGTGGGGGGTCCACTGAGGGGATGAGGAGTGGGCAGGCAGGGCGGGGACTCACATCCAGCTCCTTGAGCACCGGATGGGCCTCGATGCCTGGGAAGAGCACGCGCACGGCATACGTCCGGTAGTCCAGGAACGGGATCTGCACGCCGTCCATGTGGCTGGTCAGCTCGTTGATATCTGTCTGAAGCTCCGCGAAGGCTGGCAGGGGCAGGGAAGCGGAGTGAGCAAAGCAGGGGAGAGGCCCCCCCTCCTCCCTGCCCCCCTCCCAGGACCCTGCGCCACGCCCCCGGCCCAGGCACCTTCCTTGCACTCCAGAGCCACGCGGGACTCCAGGTTGTCCATCTGCAGCTGAAGCCGCTTGAGCGTGCGGTCCGCGTCCTGGGTCTTGCGCTTGTAGGCCACCAGCACAGCGGTGATGGCCAGCAGCAAGAGCCCGCCGCCCGCCGCCAGGCCCACCATGGCCGGCAGGGTGAGTGCCCGCTCGGCCGTGATGTGCAGGGTACCCAGCCAGAACTCCAGGCCGCCCACCAGGACCTGCGGGGACCAGCGCGCCATGAGCACGCCACCACGCCCACCCCACGCGCCCCTGGAGGCCTCCCCCGTCCCCACCCACCATGACAGGCTGCCGGCCGGTCTGGCGCGGCGAGTCACATAGGAGCTGCGTGTCGGAGACGGTGAGCGCGCACGGCTGGCCCCCAATCAGCACCGTGTAGTTGAGGCGGGAGGTGCCAGCCGCTGCGGGGATCAGATTCTTGCCCTGTCGGCATGGGGGGGGGTGACACGACAGGGTCGCGGCTGTGGTTCCCCACCTCCCCGCCTCTCCTGGCCCCTGTGCCCCACTCATACCTTCAACACTACATGGGAGCCGGGTTTGACATCCAGGACGCCAGAGGGCCCGAGTGGCTCAAAGCTGGGGTCTGGGTAGTAGGTGAAGGAGGACCGATTGAGGGAGCGGGCCGTCTGCACGTGGTCCAACAGGAAGCCAAACTCATCGGGGTGTTCTCCCTGGGCCTGGGGTTGCGGTCGTCCCAAGAAGATGCCGGGGGCCTTACACAGCATGGCAGTGTCGTTGATCACCTGGCAAGTCTGTGGGGACAAGGGAGGGCAGCCCAGTGGCTGAGGCCACAGGGGGCAGGGGCGGGCGGGGTGGGGGCGGGGCAGGGCGGGGCCACAGTGGCCGGCACTCACATTGGTGGTTTCGATGCCTCGGTACTTAGCCCGGACCCGGGGCTCCTGGACTGTCAGTAGGTGGGTCCCACTCACAGTGATGGCAGTGCTTCCACTGGGAGCGGTGGGGGGAGGGGCCTCAGGGTTAGGGTTAGGGTCCTCCCTCCCCCCACTGTCCCCAGCCTGGCCCAGGACAGCTACCAAGGCTGCGGGGGAGCCCAGGGCCTCCTCTACCGAGGGCACTGGGTGGATGCCAAGGGCCATGTCAGCGGAAGGACTGGGCCCCCTCTGCCGATGAGGGCTCGGGCTCCCAGGAGGTGTAACCTGATGCCCGAGACTCCGGCCACCAGGCAAGGCCCCAGAACAGCTCAGGGACACAATCCATGACTGCCATCAATGCTGGCCAGGCTCCCCATTTTTCCTAGGGTCTTACTTGATTATGCTCCAGGTAGGCTCAAGGCGAGTGACAGTGGGGTCCTGGGTGTAGGTGTAGAGGACTCCAGGGCTGGAGATGTTAGCACGGTCGATGGCCAGGGTGATGGGGGCCTGGCTGGGGCCCAGAGTGGACACAGGGGAGATGCACACGATTGCCTCGGCGTCCCTCCTACATTGGCAAGCAGGGCGCTTAGGGCAGGTGGCTCAGGGCCAGGACCCACCCTGCCTTGTGTCCCCTACAAAATGCCGAGGCTGAAGCTGACAGGGCCCTGCCCACCTCACAAACTGGCACTCGCCATCTCTCACAGTCACAGTGACCCTGCTGCCGGCATCCAGAGAGCTCCCGGAGATGGTGAGCCGTGTGCCCCCCGAAGCGGGGCCCCGACTGGGACTCACGCGGTCAAACGCTGGCGTCTGTGGGAGAAGCACCCTTGAGGGGCAGCCAGGGGGGGGGGACTCAGCAGGAGTGGGGGGTGCGGGACAGACAGCTCACGCACCACAAAACTGTAGAGCTGCTCAGACTGCGTGCGGAAGTCAGCTGAGCAGTCGCCCACACAGAGCTCGGCGGGCCCGGGCGGCGGGCTGGGCACCAGTGACTCCTCCATCTCACACACGATCCTGGGGGTCCGAGAAGGTCAGGGCCAGCTGCAGAGGGCCCAGGGCTTAGGGCCCCGGTGCGCACGCAGCCGCACTCACCTCTCAGCGCTGATGTACTCTGAGGGGATGGAGTTGCAGCGCACACCCGCGACCCGCAGGCCCACCTCTCGGTAGCTGAGGCCCAGGTTCTCACCCACAATAGTGATCCTGGTGCCTCCCTCCTTGGGCCCCATGAGTGGGTGGATCTGCAGAACAGGAGGAGAGGGAACAGGGTGAGCCCAGATTGGCAGGTGCCCGGCCAACAGAAGAGGTCAGGGGGGACTGACCTGGGCAATGCGGGGGTGGCTGCAGCGGGTGCCCTTCTGGCTCGGGTGCATCCAGTTGGTCTTGGGGGCCGGGCAGTGGGCCCGCAGCTGGCACCTGTGCTCCGAGATGCACCAGCCACAGTTGAAGCGAGGATCAGCCTTGAGGCAGAGGCCGCAGCTGGGCCGCTGTGCCCAGCACTTATACAGGAGAGCTGTGGGCAGAAGGCACTGCTGGGGAGCAGCCGTGCAGGGGGCCCGGGGCTCAGAGGACCCCGATGAAAGGTCCCCCCCCACACACACCATATGCGGCCCCAGCTCATAGCAACCAGGCCCCAGGAAGCAAGCTCACCAGCCCCATCCCACCCCTCACCTCGGAAGGTGGCAGGCTTGTCGATAGGAAAATCTCCATCCCAGACCACAGAGAAGTCCAGCTCCGTGTCACCGTACTCATCACCGTCATAGGAGTACTGGGCGAGAGGGAGCCGTGTGAGCCCGGGGGCGGGGGGGGGGCGGGGGGAGGGGGGGGGGGGGCTGCTGGGCCTGAGCCCTGCCACACCCCCGACGCCCCGCCCACACGCCCCGCCCCACGCCCCGCCCCGCCCCCCTCAATCGCCGGCCCCGCCCGCACCGAGGCGTTCTGGCACTGCACGCTGCTGCTGTTGAAGCGCACGGCTGGCACCCGCTGCTGGCGCCCCTGCACCCGGACCACGCACTCGTAGTTCTTCTGGCCCGACTGTGGCTGCGGCAGGTTCTTGGCCCGCAGGGTAAGAGGCTGCATGACGCCCACTGGGATCAAGAGGTCCCCGCTGGGCAGGATCTCAGGGCAGCCCTGAGGGGAGAACACCGGTCAGCCACACACACACACACACACACACACACACACACACACACGCCCCCAGGCTCCGAGAACCCACCCGGGAGATCAAAGGCAGAAAGGTCAGAGGCCAGCTTACAGAGAGCCCAACCCCCTGGTGCGCAAGACCTCCCCCTGCTCCCGCCTCACCTCAGGGCTGTGGACCCTGCCCTCCTGGAAGGAGCACTCGTGGGGGTGGCTGGTACACACGTGGCGGTACTTACACCAGTGGCAGGGGTAGGGGCTGCCCACACAGGACACGCACCTGGTGGGGGAGAGGCTTGGCAAGTCAGAGGACCGGGCCTGCCCTCCTATCACTCTCCCCCAGGCCCAGTGGGGAAACGGAGGGAAGAGGGCACGAGGGCCCACTTGAGGCCCACACAACCCAGCAGGGGACGAAGAGATATGGGGGACAGAAGTCAGAAAGGCCAGGACTCACGACTGGAGTGCGCTGCAGTTGTAGAAGACGAAGTCGACCCCGGCAAACTTGACCCCGGTCTCCCTGGAGAGCAGCTGTAGCCGCACGGTGCGGGTGGCCCCTGCAGTGAGCCCAAGGGTGGCTGTGAGCAAGCCCGGGACACGGAGTGCCCCCAGCCCAGAGAGCCCCAGCCCACTGACCATGCCCCCGGGTGAGAGCCCGGAGCTCCTGGAGGGAGGGCGAGGGGCACTGCAGCTCCCCGGAGGGCAGCAGGACGGCCTCGCTCTCTGTCACCTCCTCAAAGGCACAGCTCACGCCCGCGCTGAGGTCTGGCACGTTGCGCATGGCCACAGTCAACTGGGGGAGGCAGAGGAGTCAGAGTGCGGCATGTCCCCCCCGCACTGCCTCACCCCACGTGCATCCGCCAGGCCACTCACCTGCACCCCAGGCGAGGTCACCGAAACGTTGTTGGGCCTGACCCGCACAAGGACACACTTGCTCAGCTCCTCAGCAAAGCCGTGTGGGGCCGAGGCACCCGGACAAGCCCCTTCTCGGCAGCATCTGCGTGGGATCAGGCCAGAGCCTGTGATGCAGCCGCCCCAGAGGGCCCTGGCCAGGGGAGTCATGGAGGACTGGAGGGAAGAGGGGCCAGCCGGCCCAGCCCACAGTGCCAGGCAACAGTGTGCTCTGGCCTCGTCCCCTGGGGTCCAAGGAGTGTCCCAGAGGATGGAGGTTCTGCTCGTTAGTTGGATGAAATAGAAGGAGAAGGAGGATGAGGCCACAAGGGCATGACTGGGAGAGACGGGCACGTGGGCAGCCCACAGGGGGTCTAGCTGACTCCTCCCTGGAGCAGGGCCTCCCCAAAGCCACCCTCCCCACCGGCCCCCTGCGGCCACCCTCACCTGTGCTGCAGCACACACCAGCCACAGTGGGGGTCCCCTGAGCCAAGGCAGGCCACACAGCTCCCATACTGCTCGCAGGTCTCCACTGGGAGCTGGCTCACCTGGGGACAGCCGCGTCAGTACCCGCCCAGCCCCCCGCCCTGCCGCCCACCGCCACCCGCCACGGGCCCACCTGCTTCTCACTCAGGAGGTAGATGTGCCGGTGATCAGGGCTGAAGAGCAGGTCCCGGAGTATGGGGCTGCCGTCCACCACGGGCACTGTCTCGTAGAGGTGGGCGTACTGGGAGCCATCAACCCGGACCTGGGCCATGAGCAAGCCAGCCAGATGTCACAGCTGTGCCACAGGCACCCAAGGCGTCCTCTTATCAAGCTGTAGCTGGGGCCTGGAGAGGCTCGGCACTCAGCCTGCCCCCCACTCCCCCAGCCCCCATGGGCAGGGGAAGAGGGGTTCAAAGGCCATCCCTGGAGGCCACTGGGGGTGTCTCAGCCAGTCAAAAAGGCCTCCAAGAACTAGAGACGGAGAGATTCATGGTACCTGGGCCTAGGGAAGAGGGTGGAAGAGCTTGGGGTGGGGGTGTTTTGCGGGGTGACCCATCCTGGAACAAGAAACTGACAATGCTTGGACTACTGAGCACTGTTCTGGAGACTTACTGAGAGGCACACCTTGGGGGGGGGAAGGGTGTGATTTGGGAATGATGCCTCCCCAGCGTGGTTTCAGATGCACATGAGGGCCCAGGAAGGGGACAGACCCGGCTCTCTTTACGAATCTCCCCCACCCTGCCCCGTGTTCCCAGCCCCCCTGGGGGCAGCACAGGGCCAGCCATCCTGACTCCAGTCCCTTCAGAGCACAGTGGAGCTCCCAGAGTCCATCTCCCCCTTTCCCACGACCCCCTGTCCCAGAATGGAAGCAGCCCCAGGGCCCATGAGGGGACAAGAGGGCACAGGCTCGGCGGAGGAGGGGGTGCCACAGCCACATTTCTTCCTCATTCATTCAGCAGAGGACTCAGCAACGATGGCTAGCAAGGAGGCCCCGAGACAGGCCTGGGCTGTGTTACACGAGCCAGCCCTTTAGGCCATGGCGGGCACTAGCATTGGTGAGGGTACAGTGTAACTGGGTTCCTGGGGCCCGGTCTGGGCAGTCTGCCTCCCTTCCCTGGGCCCTGCCCTGTCCGGGGCCTCACGGCACATGTTCTGGCCCCGGCCCCCAGCCTACCTTCTTCAGACTGCCAGTGCGTGTGCCGATGAAGACCACGGAGTGCTGGCGGTAGGTGTAGGCAGCCACGCTGGCCATGCCGTCGCTGCTGTCGGCCAGCAGAGGCAGCCCCTCGATCACGTGCAGGCCCCCCAGGGGCTGGTTCAGCACCAGCCCACAGAAGTTTCCATTTATCTGCATGGGCTGGTGAAACAGGAGGGGTGCAGTGAGAGTCAGAGCTGGGGGACAGTGGCTGGATGGAGGCCACGTGACCCCCCGTGCTGGAAGGAAGCAGGGACTGGAATTGGCTCCCCACCAGCCAAGACCAACTGCGGGCCCTGGGACCCCGCAGGAAGTCAGAGGCGGCTAGAGAGGCGGCGGGGGCCGGGCGCGGGCGCACTTACCGTGGTGATGCAGGGCAGCTCCTTGTTGAGCAGCCAGGGCAGGCCCAGCGTGCCCTCCCCGCGGTAGCAGGACTGGATGCGGCGCCGGATGTGGGCGTTGATGGTGCTGAGGGTGAAGAGGCAGAGCACGGTCTGCCGCGGGGGGCTGGCCCGGTTCTTCTGGCCCTGGGAGAAGACGGCGAAGAGCACGTCCTCGTCAGGCGGCACGCCCAGGGCCTGGGCCAGCAGCGGGCCGGGCTTGGCCAGGTGGGCGCTCTGCACCAAGCGGTACTCCACGCCTCGCCAGGAGCAGCCGATGGGGAACTCCACATACGAGTAGAACTCCGAGTCCCCGGCGCACATGCGCACAATCTTGGACGTGAAGAACTTCTCGCCCGCGGCATCCAGCAGCGTCTGCTGCGTGTCCAGCTGCAGCGTCAGGAAGTACACAAAGGAGGCGCTCACGAAGCCGTAGATGTAGTAGATGTCGAAGGCGGGATACGAGGACAGCGTGTCTGAGGGGATCTTGATCTGCGAGGACACGAACTCGTCCTGGTACACCTGGGGAGCAGGTGGAGGGGGCAGCGTGGGACGAGGGCCCCCCCTGGCCCCTGTGGTCCCGGGAACCCAGGCCGCAAAGGCCACCAACCGCGGGGAGTGGTGGGGGAACGGCCCGCATCCTGGGCCCTCACCCGTCCTCCCATCTCCACCAGTCGCTCGTCTCCTCCCAGGGCGGGCCAGGGGCGGGCCAGGGGAAATGCAAGGAGGGCAGCGGGGGCCGATCTCGGGGGGGGCCGAGCAGAGACACTGGGGCGCGAGCGCCTGGCACCGGCCTGAGAGGGCGCGAGCAAGGGGCTCACCCACCAGACTGAACATGTCGCCGCTGTCCTCGTCGCTGATGAGCTTGCGGGAGCTGAGGGTGGGGAAGTACTCGGACTTGCCGTCCACCGCGGTGCCCACGAACAGCTTGCTGGGCCCCTGGCCCTGCTCCACGATGACGCCGGCCATGGAGTCTGGCTCCTGAGCCCCCGACAGGTAGTGCTCCTTGCGGTGGTGGGGCTCGCCCAGCTTGAAGAGGTCGTCCAGGCGCAGGAACTGGCAGACGCCCTGCCACACGCTGCCACAGGCCACCAGGCGGCGGGCCGCGTAGTCCACGAGCAGCAGCTTGTTCACGTTGTCCGCGGGCGCCAGGCGGTGCGTGCAGGCGCGCATGCTGGGGGGCGGGTAACAGCGGGCATTGTCCTCCACGGGCCCCGTGACGTGGGCGCGCAGCTCGGTCAGGTTCGGGGCCAGCTTGAAGACACGGTTCACCGCACCCACAAACACCTCCCCAGTCACCCGGTGCACGGCCAGGTGGGTGAGCGTAGTGTCTGTCACCAAGAAGGCAGGGAAGGTCCTGCTGCCGCCCACGGCCCCAGCCACGGCAGGCAGGACCAGCAGGAGGAGGCCAACAGCAGGCATGGCCGGCAGCTGCACCCAGGGACAGGCCTGGGAGGGGAGAAGCAAGGGCAAATCAGAGGCCGTCCACCCGCCCCCACCTGGCCCAGGGCGCTCATCCACCCGCAGACCGGAGTCCCAGATGCTGACCGTGGCCGGGTGCGAAGGGCCTCCACCAGGGCGCATGAGTGAGCAGCGAGCACAGGCGGGCTTGACGGCCATCAGTCACCCCCCAGCCCCCGCTGGAAAGGAGCCAGGAGGCCTCCCCTCAACCGGGCCACACCCAAGGGGGCAACAGAGCCAGATGCTGGGAGAGGCAAGGCGGGAGGCCCTCCCAGAATGAGATGCCAAACACAGATCCCGGAGCCGAGGGTGGCTGGCCACAAAGAGCCTCCGTAGGCAGGCCCCAGGCCACGGAGACACCCCACGCCCAATTTGGGGGGAAGGGAAAGGCAGAGAGTGAACAATCACAAGTGTGTGTGTTGAGGTGAGTTGGACGGACACCTCCCCAGAGTGCCATTGCCACCAGGGGCCCAGGTCAGATATCTGAGGCATCAAGGTCTGAGAGCAGACCCAGCGCCGTCACATCCCCGGTCCGGGCCGCAGCTGCCTCCTCGCCCCGAGGGCCTCCCTCAGCGGACCGTCCAGGAGCCTGCTGTCTGGCTACCCACAGCAACACAAAGCCGAGTTGTGCCTGTTCCCACAGCCACGCGCCCAGACAGACATAAGTCAGGCTCTGCTCAGGCACAGCCAGACAGATGGCCCAGGCAGCCCTGTGCAGCTCTCCCTCCAGATCCAGAGGTTAGCTGGGGAAGGGTAGGTGTAGGGGGCAGAAGGAGCCCCATGGAAAGGAAACAATGTCCCCCAATACAGCGAGGCCTTAGGGAGATAAGGTGGGGGCCATAGGGACAGTGCCCAGCTTGGCCAGGTCCTCACCCCCAGGCCACACCCAACTTCTCTGCCAGCTCCGGGCAGCAAAGCCGGCAGAGCAGTGTCGTGGCAGCCAGCGGGGCAGGGCTCAGCGCTACCCTCCCTGAGCCCAAGCCTGAAGTGGGACACAAGGTACCCAGGTTGGGGGTGGGGTGCAGGGAACCAAAGTAAGAGAGCATATAAGAGAGAAAAAGAAAAAAAATGCATTTGCTAGAACAAGGAACAGGCCCTGCCTGAAACTGCCGACTTTCAGCTCAGACTGATCATCTCTCTGGGGCCCTTTTGTCAGGTCTGCATCCTGGACCCCTAATGCAACAGCCAGAGAAGAAAGGGAGGCGGGAGAGAAGGGGGAGCACATCCCACCCTAACCTCCTCCACACCCCGCAGGAATACAGGCCTAGGAATGGAGACCTGGAAAGGCAGGATATGCAACCCAAGCCCCCATCCCAACCTCCACCTGTAAGCAGGAGCCTCAAGCATCACAGGCACACCCAGCGGCTCTGCAAAGGGACAGCCCCTCCCAGAGATGCGCCTCCAGCGCCCCGCTCCCCGATGCCCCTCCCGGTGCTGCTGGCCTGGATCGCCCTGCTCCCACCACGGGCACCCCTCGGCCGACCCACTAGTACCTAGTGGATGGAGGTGCCGCAGCAGTCCTTGGAGGGGTCGCTCCTCAGCCACAAAGGGTCCCCATAGGGCAGAGGAGCTGGGCTCAGACGGGCGGTCCTTGCTGGCGCTGGGCCCGAAGGACCAGTCAGGCCGGCGCCCGAGATGCGAGACAGAGGCAGGGCCCGACCCCTTCAACACCCAGCCGGCCGAACCCCGGGCCGCTGAGCCGCTTGGCTCCGCGCGGGCGGCGGGGAATGGAGGCCACCTACCTACCTGTCCCTCCGCCGCCGCTGGCTCCGGGTGGCCGCCTGCCAGCCACGTGGACGCGCCCCCCGAGCCCCACACCGGCCCCACTCGCGCGCCCCCGCCGCCGCGCCCCGCGCGCGCCCCCGCCGCGCCCACACACTGGGCAGGCCCGCGGCCGCCGGGGCCTTTTAAACCCGGACCGTACCACCGCGCCGGCCGGGGGCGCCCAGGGAGAACCGGGCGGCCGGGCGCGCGGGCGGGAGCCGCTCCTGCCCCCGAGGCCGCGGGGAACCCTGCGCGACACCCGGGACCCCAGGAACCGCCCGGGTCCCCGCACAGCGAGCGGACACCCCCTCGCCCCGCACAATGGCCGCGTCCGCGGGACGCGCCTCTCCCCCTCCTCCCCGCCCGCCGCCTCCGGCAACCCTGGGACCGGTGCACGCCCGCGCCACACCCCCTCGGGCCTCGCGCGCCGCCGCCGCGCACAGACCCCGCCCCGCCCGGGCGCCCCGAGGCGCGTCCGGGGCCACCTGCTGCAGGTGCGCGGCCGCCCCTGTGTCCACCTGTCAGGCGCGCACCCGCGGAGGACGGCGCGGTCCTTGCTCGGGACACCGTCGCCCCCGAGGGCCATACCCCAGAGGGCGCGGCTAATACCAGGCAAGTGGCCAGCGCCGGGACTGGAGGCTGTCAGCACTTTACACCTGACCCCTCACCCAGCTGACCCCCGCGGCCCTGAATCTGGGGGCTTCATTCCCCTGCTTCTGTTTCCTTTTTCTTTTTAGACAGCTTTATTGAGATAGAATGGACCTATCACATAAGTCACTCATTTAAAGTGTAACACTCGGTGACTTGTACTTTATTCACAAAGTCGTGCCACGATCTGTACTATCAAATTCCAGGACATTTGGTCACCCCCCAAAGGAAACCCCCATTCTCCTAAAGCGTCATTCCCGCCCCCCACCCAGCCCCTGGTTACCACTGATCTACTTTCTGAATAAGGACACCTCATGCCAATGGACTCATATAATATGCGAGTGTCTTTTGGGTCTGGGTTCCTTAACTTTACCATAATGTTTTCCAGGTTCATCCATGATGCAGCATGGATCAGGACTTCCTTTCTTTTTAGGGCCAAATAATATTCCATTGCATGGATATATCACATTTTATTTATCAGTTGGTGGGCATCTAGGTTGTTTCTATCTTTTGGCAATTGTGAATAACGCTGTTAGGAATATTTGTGTGCAGGTGTTTATGGGAACACATTTTCATTTCCCTTCCACCTAGGAGTGGGATTTCTAGGTCACGTGGTAACTCTATTTTTTACATTTTGAGAAAAGGGGCCAAAGGGCTTTCCAAAGTAGCTGTACCACTTTTAAATTCCCATCAGCAATGTATGAGGGTTCCAATTTCTCCACATTCAGGCCAACACTTTTTTTTTTAAAGATTTTATTTATTTATTTGACAGAGATCACAAGTAGGCAGAGAGGCAGGCAGAGAGAGAGGGGAAGCAGCTCCCCGCTGAGCAGAGAGCCCGACGTGGGGCTCAATCCCAGGACCAGGACCCTGGGATCATGACCTGAGCCGAAGGCAGAGGCTTTAACCCACTGAGCCACCCAGATGCCCCCTGGCCAACCCTTATCTGATCTTTTCTTTCTAGCCATCCTAGCAGGTGTGAAATGGTATCTCATTTTGATTCGCATTTCCCTGATGACTAAGATGTTGAGCATCTTTTCATGAGTTCGTTGGCCATTTGTAGATCTTCTGTGACATACAAAGCAATCGGATATGTCTATTCTGTTCTTTGCCCATTTTTCGGTTGGGTTTTTGTTGTGTTGTTGTCAAGTTGTAGGAGTTCCTTATATATTCTGGATATTAATCCCTTATGATCTGCAAATATTTTCTCTCATTCTCTGGGTTCTCTCTTCACTTTTTTTAAAAAGATTTTATTTATTTGACTGAGAGCAGCAACACAGCGAGAGAGGGAACACAAAACAAGCAGGGGGAGTGGGAGAGGGAAAAGCAGGCTTCCCACTGAGCAGGGAGACTGATGCAGGACTCGATCCCAGAGTCCTGGGATCATGACCCAAGCCACAGGCAGCTGCTTAATGGCTGAGCCACCCAGGCACCCCATCTCTCTTCACTTTCTTGATAGTGTCCTTAAATGCCCAAAAGTTTTAAAATTTGATGACATCTAATTTATCCTTCATTTGTTGCTTTTGTTTTATTGTCATGTCTAAATTGTTTAATCCAAGATCACAAAGATTTATTCCTATGCTTTGTTCTAAGAGTTTTACAGTTCTCACTCTTAAATTCAGGTCTCTGGGGGGCGCCTGAGTGGCTCAGTCAGTGAAGCGTCTGCCTTCGGCTCAGGTCCCAGGGTCCCAGCGTCCTGGGATCGAGTCCCACATCGGGCTCCCTGCTCAGAGGGGAGCCTCCTTCTCCCTCTGCGGCTCCCCCTGCTTGACGAGGCTATTTCTTCCCCACTGGATGGTCATGGCTCCATCATCAAAAATTAATTGATGATATGGGGCGCCTGGGTGGCTCAGTGGGTTAAAGCCTCTTCCTTCGGCCCAGGATCCTGGGATCGAGCCCCACATCGGGCTCTCTGCTCAGCGGGGAGCTTGCTTCCCCCTCCTCTCTCTCTGCCTGCCTCTCTGCCTACTTGTAATCTCTGTCAAATAAATAAAAAAATCTTTAAAAAAATTAATTGATGATAGATATATGGGCTTATTTCTGGATTCTTTCAATTCTGTTCTGTTAATCTATATGTCTGTCTTTATGCTGATATCACACTGTCTTGATCACTATAGTTCTGTACTAAGTTTTGAAACTGGGAACTGTTAATCCTCTTAATTTGTACTTTTCCAAGAGCGTTTCGGCTACTCAGCGTCCCTTACATTTCCATAAGAATTTTAGGATATGCTTGTCAGTTTCTGAAAAAAGAAAAAGAAATCCAGGGGGAGTTCAATAGGGATAAAATTGAATCTGCAGATCAATTTGGGGAGTATTGGCATCTTAATAAGATTGTTTCCATCCATGGACATGGGATGTTTATTAATTTTAGATGTTTATTGATTTCAGCTTGGCTAGGCTGCGGTCTCCATTGATGTGATCAGTCACTCGTCTAGGTGTCGTGAAGGTGTCGCGTACATGCGCTCGACATCCGCAGCTGAGTGCCCTTAAGTAAAGACCACCCTCTGGAGTTGGTGTGGGTCTTGTTCACTCACTGGACGGCCTTAGAAGCAAAAATCAAGGTTTCTTAGAGAAGTAGAAATTCTGCCTCAGGATTGTAACAGAGAAATCCTGCCCGAGTCTCCAGCCTGCTTGCCTGCCCCCGCAACTGCATGAGCTAATTCCTCAAAATAGATCCTCTGTGTGAGTGTCCTGCTATGTTTCTCTGAAGAACCCTGACTAAACAGATGTTTTCCTGTGTATCTGGATTTTCTTTAATTTCTTTCAATCACATTTTGTAGTTTTCAGTGTACCAGCCTTGTAGTTCTTTTGTTAAATTTATTCCTAAGTGTTTTCTTCTTCCTGATGTTATTCATAAATGAAATTATTTTATTAATTTCAGTATGGATTATTTATTGCTAGGTTATATAAATATACTTGATTTTTGTCACGCTCTTTTGTCCTGCAACTTTGCTGAACTCGTTTGTTACCTCTAATGGGTTCTTAGGGGATGTCTTGGGATTTTGCAGATATGAGATGATGTCGTCTGAAAATCTAGATGCCTTTTATTTTCTTTTGTTGCCTAATCGTCATGGCTAGACCCTTCAGTCAAATGTTCGCTGGGAGTGGTGACTTTCCTTTTCATTTTATAATTTGGAATTATTTCAGACTTACAGAAAAGTTGTAAGAACAGTTTGAAGAGCTGTCATGTGCCCTTGACCCAAATTTGCCCAGAGTTCATATTTTGCCCCATTTGTTTTTCTCGCTCATTCGCTCCTGCCCTCCCCACCTCTCTCCTAGGTGTGTGTGTGTGTGTGTGTGTGTGTATATACTATATGCAACACTTATTTTACATAAAAAATAATATGTTTCTGAACTACAGCAAAGTAAGTTGCATACAGCTCACCCCTTTACCCTGGCCTTTTTCCTTCTGTATTTTGCCACAGTAAAATTACAATGTAACTTGCATACCTTCTTACACTGAAGCAGCAGAAACATCAGTGTTTCCTTTGATCCAGGACCCCATCTAAGTTCCCACGTTGCATTTAGTCATCATTTCTCTTTATTCCCCTTTAATCTGGAACATTCCTCTGCTTTTCCTGGACATTTTTGAGGAGGGCAGGCCAGGCATTTGCTAGAATGACCTTCAGCCTGGGTTTGTCTGGTGTTTTTTCATGATGAGATCCAGGCTATGTGCTGTTGCGAGGAGAACCACTCTCTCTCTTCCATGGGGCTGGGCTCTCTCCAGGCCTCTCTGCCTTGTCCCTTCTCTGTAACATTCACTTGGAGTGCTTGGATAAGGTGGGGGACTGCCAGTCTCTCAAGTGGACAGTTAACTATTTTTCACTCTGTCATGAAGACGGTTGTAGGAGAGAGGGTTACCGACTGGCCGGCTCAGTCGGTAGAGTGTACAACTCTTGGTTTTGGGGTTATGAGTTCAAGCCCCACGTTGGGTGTAGAGCTGACTTAGAAAAAAGAAGTCATATGTAGGGGCACCTGAGTGGCTCAGTGGGTTAAGCTTCTGTTTGGCTCAGGGCATGATCTCAGGATCCTGGGATCAAGCCCCGCATTGGGCTCCCTGCCGAACAGGGAGTCTGCTTGTCCCTCTCTCTCTCTGCCTGCCTCTCTGCCTCCTTCTGATCTCTCTCTGTCAAATAAATAAATAAATAATTTTAAAGGTTTTATTTATTCATGTGAGAGAGAGAGAGAGAGAGAGTGAGAGAAAGCATGAGCAGCGGGAGGAGTGGAGGGAGCAGCAGGCCCCCCGCTGAGCAAGGAGCCTGATGTGGGGCTCGATCCCGGGACCCTGAGATCATGACCTGAGCCGAAGGCAGAAGCCTAACCAACTGAGCCACCCAGGCGCCCCAATAAATAAAATATCTTAAAAAGAAAAGAAAGAAGTCATTTGTAGGAAGATCTTTTGAAACTAGGTGAATATTCTGTTCCTCATCAACATGTCACCAATCATTGGTAATTTTTGCCTGTGTCACTGGTTACTCTGATGCCTCCAAGAGGGATTTTCTTCCTCCAGGATCCCTCCTCCGTTTATCTGTCAGCATCCTGCGCTTGAGAAGAGCTCCTCTGTTTCTCCGTGAATTCACCAGCAGCGTGGGCTGGCGGATTTGACTTTATTCAATGGATTATAGTTTGTTATCATTAGTTATCCATTTTGTGTCCACTTTGGTGCCTTCTTGAGGCTGGCTTCTGTGCCAGCCACGACCCCATCATTCTTTAAGTAGCTTAGGACTTTTGGCTTCTTGTCCTTTCCTCACCCTAATCCTGGAATCAGCCATCCTTCCAAGGAGCCCTGGTTCCTTTAAGGAGAGTAACATTTAGAATCCAAGATATGAATATGCACATACACACAAATATATACATGTATATCCGGAGGACATACTGATACTTCTCATTCCAATTCCATAGTACAAGTTCTTAGCCTTTCCCAGGTCTATATTGGGGTTTCCCTTCTCCATTAGTGGGAGAGACCTGCTCCCGGCATCATCATTTGCTGGGTCCTCCACAGACAGCACTTTCCCAATAGCTGCGCCACAGCCCCAGGAAACACCTACTAAGTGGAGTCCAGGATTTCCTTGCAGGATCCTGCTGTCTGCTGTCTTCCGGCTTAAGACTGAGGGTGTAACGTACAATGCTGTATGTAAATTGTACATTCCCCTTTACTATGGTCATGTTATTCATTTAAAATACTCTTGGGATCATTTCTCAATTTTCAGTGGGCAGAACGAGGAGGTCTCTCTGTCTCCCGCTCTCTATATGTACGCATGTATTTCTAATTATACTTGTGCACATATAGAGAGCGGGAGACAGAGAGACCTCCTCGTTCTGCCCACTCTAAATGCCCAGTGGCAATGAGCACACGTCACCCCCATATCTCTTTGCATTTAATTTTAGCTTTTCCCTCTATTCTCTTTTTGTTCTTTGAGGATATAAAGTAGCAACGTGTGTCCAGAAGTCAAAACTACACAAGAAGGGACATCCAGGGCAGGGGGCGCCTGGGTGGCTCAATCACTAAGCGTCTGCCTTCAGCTCAGACCATGATCCCAGGGTCCTGGGATGCAGCCCTGCATGGGGCTCCCTGCTCAGCGGGAAGCCTGCTTTTCCCACTGCCCCTCTCCTTGCTTGTGTTCCCTCTCTCGCTGTCTCTCTGCCAAATAAATAAATAAAATCTTTTTAAAAAAGGAAGAAGATACACCCGGGGATTGTCCCTCTCTCCTGCACCCCGACCACCTGGTTCCTTCCCTCCCTCCTGTAGATAACCAGTTCCATCATTTGCCTCTGTTTTCTTTTTTCCCTTTAAAATGAGCTTTACTGGGGTCCAGTCTGCATTTTAACTGTACAGTTCAATGAGTTTTAACAAATATATACCTCTGTGTAACCACCCTTGGGTCAAGATATAGACCGTTCCCATCAGCCCAGAGGCCCCTCCAAGTTCCCTCTACAGCCAGTGGCTGCCACCCATTCCTGCGTGGCTAGTGTCATGGTCTCTGTCTCCATGATGACGGTGAACATCTCATATGCTTTTGTCATTCTTTTTTTTTTAACATTTATTTGAGAGAAAGAGAGAAGGAAAGAGCAAGCCTGAGCAAGGGGAAGGGCAGAGGGAGAAGCAGACTTCCCACTGAGCAGGGAGCCCGTCGGCCGCAGCTGCCGGGCTCGATCTCAGGACATCCCGAGATCATGACCCGAGCTGGAGGCAGAGGTTTAACTGACTGAACCACCCAGGTGCCCTGCTTTTACCATTCTTTTCTCTTTTTTTAAGATTTTATTTATTTGACAGAGAGAGATCACAAGCCGGCAGAGAGAGAGAGAGAGAGAGAGGAGGAAGCAGGCTCCCAGCTGAGCAGAGAGCCTGATGCGGGGCTCGATCCCACATCGTGACCTGAGCGGAGGCAGATGCTCAACTGACTGAACCACCCAGGCGCCCCCCACTTTGCCATTTTTTTTAAGATTTTTATTTACTTATTTGAGAGAGAGAGAGACAGTGAGCGAGACCATGAGAGGGGAGAAGGTCAGAGGGAGAAGCAGACTCCCCATGGAGCTGGGAGCCTGATGCGGGACGATCCCGGGACTCCATCCCGGGACTCCAGGATCATGACCTGAGCTGAAGGCAGTTGTTTAACCAACTGAGCCACCCAGGCGCCCCATGCCATTCTTACATCATCTTGTGTGACATGTCTATTCAAATCTTGTGCCCGTTTTGGAACGGGTAGGATGTCTTTCTCATGTTTCTTGACTTTTAGGAGTTTATATACACTCTCCATATTCCGGAGACAAGCCCTTTGTCATAAGGTATTTCTGTTTTTGTCTCCAAGCCAGTGACTTGTCTTTTTATTTTCATAGTAGCATCTTTCCAAGAGCAAAAGCTTACATTTTTATGAAGTCCAATTTATTAATTTTTTCCTTTTATGATTAATGTTTTTTGTATCCTGCCCAAACTTTGCTTCGTGCAAGGTCACAAAGATTTTCTCCTGTGTTTTAATAGGTGTTTTTTTGTTTTCTCAATTTGGGCTTTTACTTTTCGATCTGTAAGCTGTCAAGTTCATTTCTCTGTATGGTTGAAACAAGGTGAGTGTCCTGGGGCTGCCCAAAGAAGTACCACATAAAGAGGGATTTAAAACAAGAGACATTTACTCCCCTCCCCACTCCCAGGCCAGAAGGCAGGAATCCAGGTGTGGTCAGGGCGGCCCTCCCCCTCCCAAAGGCTCTGGGGGCTGATCCTTCCTTGCATCTTCCAGCCTCTGTCCTTGCCCCGCCCTGGCTGGTGGGCGCCACTCCTCCTGCCGCCACCGCCGGCCCGCCACCTCCTCCCTCCGCAAGGGCCACTGCTGCATCTTACAAGGACACCAGTCGTCTTGGATTAGGGTCAATTCTCCTCCAGCACGACTCATCTTGATTCCGTCTGTAAAAACCCCCGTCTCCAAACCAGGTCGCATTCGAGGGTCCTGGGGGAGCACCGTGACATTTCTTTCTGGGGACGCAAGTCAATCCCTGACAGCAGGGTTTGAGTGTACTTTTTCCGTGTGGATAACCGGCTGCTCCAGCATCGTCTCTTAACCTTGAATGCAAACGTTTCTTCCCGGACCCCAATTCTGCGCCAGCCCCTATGCACCTGTCCTTGTGCTCATACCATGCAGCTGGGCTGGGGTTTTGGACAGGGATTGCACTGAATTCTAGATCACTGGGGAAAGGAGTCATCATGGTGCTTGATTCTAACATGGCCCAAGCTCCCCACATCCTGGCATATAGGCCTGCATGGCCTCTTCTTCACTGACGTTACACGGCCACACAGACCCAATACCCACGCCCCAATTCTACTGAGCCCACCAGTCCATGAGCACGAAAGGTCATCTGTCTACATAGCTCTTCAGTTGTACAATTCCGTTTATGTGAAATTCCCAGAAGAGTCAAGTGCACATGACCGGAAACTAGATGAGTGGTTGTCAGGAGCTGGGGGAGGGATTGAAGAGAGACCTTTGCGTGGGCATGGGTCTCACTTTGAGGTGATGGGAAGGTTCTGGAACCAGATAGGGGTGACAGTCACATAACACTGTGAACATAGTAAACACCACTTTGAAATGTACGTTTTTTAAATGGTTAGTGGTTATTTTCGTTATGTGAATTTGCCCTCAGTTGAAAAATTTTTTTTGAAAATGCAGTAAGGAGCACCTGGGTAGCCCAGTCAGGTAAGGATCTGACTTTTGATTTCGGCTCCGGTCATGATCTCAGGGTCCTGAATCTGCTTGAGGATTCTTGCTCTCCTCTCCCTCTTCCCTTTCCCACCTCTCGCTCACTCTCTCTCTAGAATAAAAGATAAGTCTTTAGGGGCACCTGGGTGGCTCAGTTGGTTAAAGCCTGTGCTTTCGGCTCGGGTCATGATCCCAGGGTCCTGGGATGGAGCCCCACATCAGGCTCTCTGCTCAGCGGGGAGCCTGCTTCCCCCTCTCTCTCTGCCTGCCTCGCTGCCTACTTGTGATCTCTGTCAAATAAATAAATAAAATCTTTAAAAAAATAAAATAAAAGTACCTTAAAAAAATTTTTAAAAATTAAGCAAAACCCTACATTGGGAGAACACATGTTCTCTCTCGGGTTGCATGTGTCCTGGTGGCGAGTGACGGTATCCTCTGCGCCGAACCCTCTCTTCTGCTTATGGTGGGGGGGTTGCAAAATGTCTGGAAAATTAATTCTGCTGCTTTAAAAGGAAAGAATAAGGAGACCCTGCCCGCACAGATACGGGGAGACGCTTCTCTGCCAGGGGCGCTGTGGGAACTGGGCAGGGAGGGCCGCCAGGGCAGGGCGTCTCCACCGCCACCCGGGCTACTGCCACCGGGGCTGCTGCTGACCCTCTGGAGCGCTCTGTCCTCCATTTGGGGTTGTCACCCTTGTCAGCCACCGCACTGGGGCCTCAGAGATGCCTCTCTGCATGTTGCTTGTTCGTGTGTCGTCTCCATTTGCTGTTCACACCCACCCGCGTGCTCGCTCAGCCCCCACCGCACCCCCACAGCCCAGGAATGAGGCCTGGCGCAGCGCCAGCCCCGCTGCTCCCCGGAAGTGTTGGTGACCGTTCGCCAAGCTCCGTGACTTCACGTGGTCCCTGAGTCTAACGGCTTCCCGGCTTCTGTCTGCAACCCGCCCTCTCTGAGCTCCGCGTTCATATGGGGCCAAAGTCCCGGGAAGAGGGCACCCGGCACTAGGCCGGCCCATCCCCACAGGAACTCCGGCCTGTGCCCACCAAACGTGAGGCCAGACACCCGCCGCCCCTACTTAGGCAAGGGGGCGTCTCTCTCAGCCCCTCCCCCCACCAAGGCTACATCCCTTCACTGGCCTGGCTCGGAAGGAAATGGGTGTCCTCCCCTTACAGTCCCCACACCCCCGCCCCTGGATCCTGACCCAACCCCCGCAGATTTACGGTGCTTCCAAGCCAGGTCCTTCCCTGCCAGGACCCAAGACCTGGCCTTAAGGAGCTTGTTTTCCAGAAGCTATGGGGTCGAAGGCAGTTCCCCTGACAACCGTTTCAATTGGGTAAGCTGGCTGAGAGGGGCTCCCTTTCCTTGAGAAGCGTACTCTTCTGGTGCAGAAGGCCAGATGATCCCCTCTCCAGGGTTACCAGTGCCAAACAAAAGGCCCCATTGAGGTCCTCAGACTTCTCCCCCACAACCAGGACCGGGGGTCAGGCTTGGCCACCCACTCCCTGCTGTGCCCCCGAGGTGCTCACGCCCATGCTCTCTGGATCCCTCCTCCCAACGACCCCAGATGGCTCTGCCCCAGACACAGGGCCGGGAAGGCCGAGTGAGAACTCCTGGTTGCCGGCCAGGATCCCCCATGCTGCATCTGAAGGGGACACAGGGCTCTGCCCATGGGGGGAGGAGGGCACAGGAGCTTCCGTCCCTTGTGGGGTCCCCCACTGTTCCATCTGTTTGCCAAAGAGGGGGGACCAGACCCAGACCTGGGATGCTGTCAGCCAGGGGCTGCCCGTTCTCTCTGCTCCGGTTTAGGCGAGAGGAAGAATGGAAGCAGGGAGTGGTCAGGTTGTCTTTCTCAGCCTTCTAGAACAGGACCTGCCTGCCTCAGCTTACCCGAAGGGAACTGGGAGATCTGGCTGCTGAAGCAAGGGTGGGGAGCAGGAGCGCCAGCCCCAAGCTAGACCTCCCCCCTTGTAGCCATGACAGCACGGGGCACCCGCAGCAGCCTTCCCACGCAGGCACCGGGCAGACAGGCTGGGAAGGGCGCAGCTCCAGGAGGGCAAAGGTGGGCTTCCAGAGCTGTGGTAGGGGTGCAGGGGGGCTGCGAGCCACAGGACAGCCACGTCCCCTATGAAATGGGCAGGAAGGAGACAGAAGAGGAGCCCAAAGGCCTGGGGGAGGGAGGACCCCTCCCACTCACCATAGACAACCGTGATGCCAGGTAGGTGCCCTGGAGAGAGCGGGTTGGCTCCAAGGACAGCGCCTGCGCAGGCCCGGCGGGTTGTGGACGCCCCCCTTCCGCAGACTAACGCTGCTCTCCCACGCTCCCGCCCCCAGCAGACACACACGTGCTTTCTCGCCAGATACAAAGACCAGAAACAGTGCATGATTTCATTTATGTGGAACTTCCAGAATAGGCAAATCCATACAGACAGAAAGCAGACAAGGGGGTACCAGGGGCTGGGGGAGAGACTGTGAATGGGCACGGGGTCTCCTTGGCGGGGGTATGACAGAAATGATCTGGACGTAGACAGAGATGACGGTCGCACAACACTGTGAGTGAACTAAGTACCCCCCCAATTGTACACTTTCAAATGATCAAAATGGTGAATTTTATCTCAATAAGCAATGTTTAAAACAACTCTGCCGTGTGCATTTATTTCTCATAAAAGTGACACCACCAGGGGCAGGGGATGGCCAGCTCCCTGCTCCCTTCCCTACATCAGTCAGGTCAGGGCTGAGGGAAGTGGGGAGGGGGTGGGGGGGCGCCTGGAGTCCTGGAGACCCCGGGACGGGGCAGAGGACAGCTGGAGCTGGAGGAGCCGCCACGTTCACCACCACGTTCACTGTTCACCGGATCTGGGGTGAGAACAAGAGGACGGAGAAGGGGGCTGAGCAGGCTGAGGGCCGGCTGGCTCCCTCCCCCAGCGCAAGGCCCCTTGCGGGGACGGGGCTGCTCACCGTGTACTTGTCCCACTTCTTCTCGGGGTCGTAGGGCTCCCAGCGGCTGGCAGGAAAAATGTGCTTGTTCTTCTCGTACCAGCTCCGCAGCACCACCTTGCCTGCGTGGGACTGAGGGGGGCGCACCGACAGGGCCCTGTGGCTCCGGGCCACCAGGGGGAGAGGGGGGGACTCCCCACCCCGAGTTCTCCTTCCCTCCACTCTTCCTCCCCCGCCCCACACTTCTGCAGCCCCGCACCTCATCCTTCTCCACGGTGGCATCACTGAGCAGCCTCACGTCATCGTGAACATCAAAGTTAAAGAGCGGCCCTGCGGAGAACAAGAACGCAGCCGTCTGAGACCATCATGCGGCTGCCCTGGGACTATGGGGGTGGTGGGAGGGCCGGTGATCCCACATGGAAGGGAGGGGGCTCCCGCTGGCGCACTTACCGCTCTTCCCTCGTGCCTTGGTGACAATGAAGTCGTAGAAGCTATGGTGCTAGGAGCGGAGGGCGGGAAAGCGACGGCCGGTGACCCATCTCAGCCGCTCTCAACCACCCACCCACAAGCCCTACTGGCTTGAGCCAGTGACCCGGGCTGGGACGGGGGCCCATCTCAAGAAGCCCCCAGACACTCCAAAGCCACCCGACCCCACGCTGCCCGCCCCCACCCGGGGGCTCCGAGGAAAAGAAGAGCCTCACGTGGGGTATGATCAAGTCCTCCTTGATGTACATGAGCTGCTCCACCCCCGCCGACCTGATGGACGCAGGCAGGGGCTGTGGGCTGGTGGCAGCGGCCACCCGAGGAGGGCCATGGAGCCAGAGCTGGGCCTGGGCAGCGAGCCAGGGACCAGCGCCTGCCGTCCTCCACCCCCACCTCGGCCCCACTCTCTCAGGAGCCCCATGCCCAGCAGGCTGCCCTCCCGCCAGGGGACCCGGCCACCCCTTAGGTCTCCAGAAACGGGGCCGGGAAGCCACGGTGCGCACATCCACCCGCGCTCGGCCCCGCGCCCGCACACCCGCACCTGAGCTCGCTGAAGTCTTTGCGCAGGATCTCCAGTGCCTTCTGCAGGAACTGCTGCATTGTGTTGCCCTTTTTCATCTGCAGGAGCGGCCCAAACACCACCATCCAGGAGAGCAAGCAGCAGGGGACAGAATGTGGCATCCTGGGCAGGGGCCCTCGAGAAGGCAGTGGCCTGGAAGCCCCGGCCAAGGACCCTGGAGGCCCTGGCTCCCCCCGACGAGGGTCCAGGCCCGCTGGCCTGCCCCCTCCAGGGTCCTCGGGGACCACTCACAGGAAAAGGACCTGTGAAATTCTGGGGCCAGGCTTGAACGAGGGAGGCCAGGCCGCAGGAGCCCAGGGAGCAGGCTGCACGGCCCACGCTGCCTACCTTCACCGTCCGCCGATGCCCAGAGCCGTCCCAGTAACTGAAGGTGATTTCGATCTCCTCACCTGGGAAGCAGAATTGGCCCTTGGCTTCCGCCAGCTCCCGGGAGCTCAGGGCACTGCCCCAAAGCCCCACGGTGGCGGCAGGGCCGGCTCCCCCTCGCCATCCCACTTGGCGGGCCTCACTCTTGATCTTCTCCTGTTTGGCCTCCCACTCTTGCCGCAGCTCTTCCCGGAGCCGGTTCTCCTCTTCCTGGGGAGGACAGGGGTGAAGGAGGGAAGCCCCGGGCCACTCGGGGGGCTGAGCAGAGGGGCAGGCGGCTTTTACCTCTCGGTCTCGGTCAGGCAGGAAGCTGGTGTCCACATCGGGGTTCTTCCCCAGTTTCCTCTTCTTTGTGGTGACCTCTGCAGCAGAAGCAAACACGGGCGTCCGTGGCATCATGGGCTTCCCGGAACATCTGGCACCACCTGACAACACTAGGGAGCCCGAGCCTTGCCCACGGGCCCTTCCGTCGGTCTCCACCGCCAGCAGCTGGACAGGAGGTCGGGGACCGGGGGCTTGCCCCGTCAGCTGTGGCCTGAAGTGCCCCGGGGGACTTAAGGCATCAGGGCCAGCCTGTGCAGCGCCAAAAGAAGCGAGCAAACCAAAGCCCCGGGTCCCACAGGGCCCACACTGGAGCCGTAGGGGAGCGGGGAGAGGGAAAGGCCCGCCGCGCTCCGGCCGGGCTCGCCCGCAGCTGGGACTCGACTTGGTCTCCGCAGTGAGGACGTGAACGAACGAGCACGGTGGGTGCACGAGCACTGTCACCAGTCACGGAGGACCCCGGAGAGCTCGCGTCTGCGGGGCGATAACCATCGACAGTCACCAAACTTGAGATGAAGCCTGAGCGACACCGAAGGCTCAGCTGCAGGAAGGCCACGCGCTGTGAGCCGTTGCGGTGATGACATCATCACGCTGCAGGCTCGAGAGGCCCAGAATGCTTTAGCGCAACCAGGAGAGTGTTTCTGAGCTTGCAGACCCCCTAAAAGGGTCTCACAGACCCCTAAGAGCCTTTTGGAAAACTGGGGCCCTGGGGGACAAGCATACACTCCGGCCTGCCGCGGCAGGGCCTGCCTACCCGTTACAATCACCCAGAGAAAAATCCCACACTAGTGACCCATCGCAGGGCCCACAAAACCGAACCACGGGGGTGGGGGAATGGAGGAAGCCCTCACGACCCACAGGGATGTTAACAGCCTTCCCCCAGGTCCCTGCTGTCCCAAACAGTGGTCCCCGCCACACAGACACACAGCTCGTGATGCTACCATGTGTCCCTCCACACTTACTACTGAGAAGTCCCACTGAGGTCCTCTCCGCCTGTCTCACCCCTGCACAGGGAGCACACGAGACCCCTGGGGTGCAGGCTTTTCCTCCCGACCGTGCCAGCCACTCCCGTCCAGGCCAGGAGACTGGGCCTGCGGCCACACTGCACCCCGCTGTGCCCTGCCTCAGCTCCCTGGCGCCGCACTTTCCAAAGCAGCCTGGGGCCCTCCGTCACAGCCTCCCAGGCCTTCACGTGTCCCCTCCTGCCAGCTCGGCTTCCAGGCACGTTCAGCGCTTGACTCTATCCATCTCTCTACAATCCCCCGGTCCCTCGGGTTGCTCATGAAATTCTCCGCATCCTAGGCCCATCTCAACCGTCCTCACCACAGGGCACTTACCCCAGTTCTGAGGTGGCCCCAGGCCCTTCAGCAGGGCACCTACGGACCTATGGGACTCCAAGGCCCTGCCCCTATCTGTCTGCCTCGGTGGAGGCACACGGGGGCCCCACACTGGTTTCCTCCTTGCTACCCAGCCTTCCCGAACGGCCCGACACCCCTCTGTCCCTTGGCGGAGACCTCTACTGTCCAATCAGTAGCCCCCGAATGTCTGTGGCTGCGTCAGTTTTCCCTGAAATCAATCGAACAGAATCGACAATTCGGTGTCCCGCTCACACGAGCTGCGTGCTCACGGGCCACCGAGCAGCACAGACACGAGCAGGCTCATGACCACCGCGAGTCCACTCTTCGAGGCACTTAGGAAGGGCAGCTCCTGAAGGCTCCTGGACGGGCGGCGGCCTCCCTGCCCACCCCCCCCGCCACGCGCGGCCTCTTACACCAAGGACCCCAGGCCCCTGCCCGGAGCCGCGCGCGTGCCTCTGCCCCTCCCCGACACAGCCCTGCGGACGGGGGCCTGACGCGGGAGCTGCAGGACCACAAGCCGAGCGGCCCGTCGAGGCTGGTGGCGGGCGCGCTTCTCCACGCCAGAGCCCGGCTCCTGGAAGCAGCTTTTACCTTCCCTCTCCAGCTCCTCCTCGTACGCGGCCACCTCCTCCTCCTCATCACCCGCCTCCTCCTCTTCCTCCAGGGTGAAGGACAGGCTGGAGATCTTGCGCTTGGCCTCCTTCTTGCGCTCCTTCTCTCGCAGCTTCTCCAGCTTCCTGCCGGGGCACAGGCACCGTCAGGCCGCACGGCCCCACCCTGAGGCTCCTTCCCTACCCCAGCGCCGCCGGCCTCCGCTCGGTGTGAGGCCTCCATGGCACCGGCCGGGGCTGGTTACCAGCCCGGGGCGCCTCCTGCTCCCGGGCAGCCCCCTCCGCCCCGTGGAGGGGCGAAGGGTCCGGGAAGGGAGGCCCGTGGCCAGCAGGGCTGGAACCCACAGCTGCAGCTCCTTTGACTGCTCTTTCTTCGCCAGCTGCTTCTCCCTCTCCTTCACCAGGGCCTCCTGCTTGGCCTTCATGTCATTCAGGGTCACGAGACCTGGGAGGAGCGGCGAGACGAGCAAGGGTTGGTCACCACAGTCAGCGAGGCAGCAGGCGTCTGGGGCCAGGAGAGGGTGGCCCGCACGACGGTCACTCACCAACGGTGCTGGACTTGAGCTCCGCTTCCACGGCGTCGTAGTGCGCTGAGAACTTCTTGTCGATGTTCGATTTCATGATGTTCTCCTGTTGGAGCGGGAGGGGAGCGGTGAGGGCCAGCCGCCACCCCGCTGTGGAAGCGGGAGCCTGGGTTCTCGCCCCAAGTCTGCCTCCGAACTCAGTGATGTGACCTCGGGGAAGACATGTCCTCTTTCCTTGGTTACTGGAAGGGTCCCCAGGGCTCTGGGGCGCACTTCCAGTGCTGAGGACGCTAAGTGGGGTGCGCTGTCGCGGCCCCTCCGTGTCTCCTGCTGGGGACCAGAGCTCCCTCAGTGGCCTGGGGTCACAGGCTCCACCTCCCTTTGGTGTTTTTCCTACCCAGCCTTGAAGCTGAAGGTGGAGACCCAAGCCAGGGGTGACAGGAGCGAGTGAAGAGTGGCCAATGGGCCTAGTCCCCTGCTGAGCAATGTTGCTCCCTCATGAGACCTCACTGCAGCCCCGCCCGCCCCACTTGGTACCACACAGGTCCCTCTCTGGCTGGTGGCCTCCAAAGGAAGGGGCCAGCCGAAGAATGCCAGTCCACACTGCAATAGCAGGGCTGGGCCACCAAGGGGAAGTAAGGTCGAGCCCGGCCTTGGCGCGCAGCTGCTTCCGTGCGCCGGCTTACCCCAGTACAGAAGGCAGCCTGCTCTTCCGAAGAATCTCCCCAAAAGGCCCAAGCAAAGGAACCCTTTTTTCCTGAGAGCCCGCCGCCACCTGCCACCCACTAAAGCCCAGACGGCGAACCCTGCCTTGGTCCCGGGGCAAAGGGCTCTGTTAGGAGGCTCAGTGGCCAGTGGACTGGCCAGGAAGGACCCATGGGGCCTGACCTCCCTGGCATCCACTGGATCAGGGCGCAGGCCTCGTTCCCAGGACCGGGGGGCCTGGGCAAAGATGCTGTGTACAGGAGGGGAGCCCAAATTCCACCAAATTCCACCAATGCAACCACTGACTATGGCTTCGCCCTCCCGGAGGCTTGTCACAGGCTTAGCTCGTCTCAGCCTCCTGGGCACATTTTACAGATGAGCACACTGTCGCCGGACCGCTTGCGCCCGTCGCCGGAGGTGGGCAAGCAGGGGTCCCGCCCCAGCTCGCCACTGGGGCTCTGTATCCCGCGCCACGGGTTTCGCGGGGCGGCCGGGGTGGCGGGTGGCGCGCGTGCTCCGAGTCGCCCTGGCCTGGCCCGCACCTCCGCGATCCGCTGCTTCATCTGCTCCATCTGCTCGCGCTGCTTCTCCCTCTTCTTCATCAGGTGCATGGCGCGGCCCGCTTCGCTTGCGGCGCCCTTGTATTGAGCCATGGCGGCGGCGGCGGCGGCGGCGGCGGCGGCAGCGGCGGCAACGGCGGTAACAGCGACAGCGGCCTGGTGGAGTCTCAACGGCTGCGGACGGCAGCAGCCGAGCAGTCAGCTGACGCCCGCGCGGTGACGTCGGGCACCAGGGGACGCGTGATCGCCCCGCCCCGCCCCGCCCCCTCCGGCCTCCCCGCCCCCGCCCGGCCCCGCCCGGCCCCTCCCGGCCTGCCCCGCCCCGCCCCGCCGGCTCCGAAGGCTGGATGGGTCCCAGGCTTCCTTGGCTCCCCCATCGATTCCTTGACGTTAACTCCTGGCCCGAGACTGGCTCCCCAGTCCGCCTTCATCCTGCTGACCCCAAGCCTGGGCCACCAAGACCCTCCACTTCCTTAATGTTGAGCCCAGCCCAAGGCCAGACCCACACCCCACTCCAGCGCCCTTGCTGCCACGCTGGTTCCCGCTCCTTCCTTTTGACTCCCCCACCCAAGACTGGGCCCCAGTCTCCTGTTTCCCCAGGCCATGAACCTGGGCCCGAGTGCCCTCTGCCTCCTCGACTTAGAGACAAGGACCCTGGCCCCTGCTCTTCCATCCCCATCCTAGGCCAGACCTCCTTCCCCCTATTTCCCACACTGACCCCAAGGGGTTACAGGTCAGCACTAATTAGCCTGCATGGGCTCTTTGGTTCAGGAGCTAATTCCCTGATGAAGGCAGTCACCTGTCACACCCATTCCGAGTAGAGCTAAGCCGAAGTCTGAAACTGATAGAATGGAAGAGCCCAAGGAGCCGAGGCCCCACCCACTGCCCAGTTTTTGGGGAAATAAAACTGAAGATCTGGGCCCAGGTTTCAACACAGTTTTATTGGGAGGTTTTCTGTGAAATACACTAGAGATTGGGGGAAGGGGACACATTCACTTTGCAAGGTAAGGGTTTCCCACCACTAAGGGAAAGGTTGTGGGGTGGGGCAGGGCATACTGGGGTTTGGATCCATTTTCCCACCTCCTTCTGCTTTGCTCACATTTTTTTTTCTCAGCAAATGCCAGAGCACACAAACACAAAAACAAGAAACAAAAACAGCAAGATCAACCTCCAACTGGGCCACACCCAAGCCCTCTCCCCTCCCAGGCCGCACCAGAAGGCCTCGGGTGAGAGGCACAGTGCTCCCTTCTCAGATCGGGTGGGCCAAAGTTAATAAATTAGAATAAATTAACAAGGGCGGGGGGGGGGGGGCAGGGGATGCAACTTTGTGCTGGGAGGGCCCCTTCTCTCCAACACACAAGAGAGCTGGTGGGGGGAGGCAGGGGGCATCTCCAAAGGCCACTACAGTAGGGGTAAGAGCAGTGGGGGCAGAAGTAAGCTTTTCCTCCACGTTCTTCCCAAACAGAGCAGAAGAATTAGGAGTGGAGGGGGAAGAGACACACACAAGGAAAAGAACCCTCTTTTCCCAGAATAAGGGAGGGCCAAGAAAGAGGATGCTATCCAACCCCCTATCTCCCGAACCGTCGCTAAGGTTAAGGATTTGGTCAGTGAATCAATGAGGTGGGTGACAGGAATGTAGAATGTGGTGGGGGAAGCAGAGAATGCTGGAAACCGGGGTGCCCAGCCACACCCATCTCCCCAGCCCTCGAGGAGAACAGACTTAGGTCACGGGAGAGGGTACCAAGGGCTGGGGTGGGGGGGGTCGTTAATCACTGGTCAGCTTCTCCAAAGACGTCATTCTGTTTGCGCTTCATGTTCTCAAAGTCAAAAGCAGAGCCTGCCATGCGCTTGTAGATATCTTTGATGTCATTGCAGGTCGTCTCAAAGTGTGTGGTGGCGTCATAGGAGCAGGAACAGAACACCTGGAAACATCCAGAGCCCCGGGCCAGAGTGAGTCGGCAGGGGCCCTGGGTGGGCAGCCAGGAGCCAGGGCCAAGACCGCCCACTTACCTGGCTCTCGGAGCCATCGTCGATGGGCTCATACAAGTCACTGATGGCCACGAACCTGAGGGGCAAACAAGCAGAGGGGAAGACCTCACAACAAGCCTTACTCAACCTGGTCTCCCCCCGCAGTTCTCTGGCTTCCTCCCCTCCCCCAGCCTCAGCCCCAGCCCTTCAGCCCCTCACTTCTGGTCAATGGGCTCCAGCAGCTCCAGGGCCGGCTCAACCTCCTTTTCCGGCTCCGCCGTCTCCACCGTGGTGCTGGCGATGGCGACGTACTTGCCCTGTGCGGCCACGTTGTGTGCGTACGAGATCATGCACACGTAAATGTCTGCCCACGAGAAGGCGCTCCGTTAACACGGGCACAGAGGGTTCCTAGAAGCTCAGCTCCATTCGGACCCACCTGCCCTGCCCCGCCCCGCAGAGCAGGCAGCACCCAAACCCACCCTCACAGAGCAGAGTCCAAGCTCGCCAGTCACTAGGGCGCCAAGCCTGGGGACTACTACGTGGCTCCCTGCTCTTCCTTACAGGAATCAGGCAGACAGCCCCCAGAATGATGGGGGGAGGCAGAGCCGCCCCACAGAGAACACACTGGAAGAAGTCCCATGGGACTCGACCTACCTGACTTCCTGTTAACTTGGTTCTGGGGGATGATGATCTGGCAGGAATTGGCGTCGTTGGTGTTCTTGATGGGGTGGCTGAGGATGCAGATGATGCGGATAACCTGGCCGGCCTTTCGCACTCGGTCCGGAATGTAGCTGGGGTCACAGATGAGCTGCTTGCAGCGCGCCACCTAGGAGAACACCAGAAGGCCTAGCCAAACACGCCCCTCAGTGGCCGTGGGGCTGAGTCCACGCTGAGGGCTGGCACCGCACTCCTCCGAGCAGTCACCACGGCCCCTCCTGTAACACACAGCTTCGCACTGTACCTGGGGGAGGTGGGCCCCCATATGGAGGGCTGGGAAAACCCTTCTGCTGAGACACCGTGCCCGAGAACACTCCCCGAACCCCTGACACAGCAAGTGGGCTGGAGATGCCTCTCACTGATAGAAATGGCTATGTGGGTTTCTGTTGCAGCTCTGACCCCCAGCCCAAGGCTCTTACACCTGATTAGCAGCAGTCACAGCAGAGCCACAGTCGCTGGGAAGGGGGCCTCTAAGAAGGCCAAGCCCCACCCAGGCCATCATGCTTGCGCTGTGCAGAAGGCTTACCTCTCCCTCCGACTTCACACCCACCACCTTGCCATTCTCCATGATGATGTCATCCACTGGTTTGTTCAGCATGTATGTCCCTCCATAAATGGCACTCAATCTGCAGTGTGGAGAATGATGCTGTACTCCCCTTCCAGGAGGAAACACGGCCTGGTGCCTCTGTGCCCTCCCCCCACCGGCACTGGGGTACAGAGAAGGCTGCCCTGGGCAGGCAGAGCTCAGGAGACTGCTGGTTCTTCCCCGCTCTGATACCGCCACAGACTCAGGACTCCTCTCTGGAGCTTCCCCCTAGAACATTCTGCAAAGGGCTCGTATGAGGGTGGCATGAAGGCACAGCTCCTCACGGGCATGGTCTGGGAACAGAACGAAGGTCTCTGGAGAAGCCCTGTGACTCGAGGTTCAAAGGCCCCAGACCCAGCCCTGGAGCTGCCTGACTCAGGCTGGGAGTCAAGCCAACCCCGCTACAGGCCTGGTCCTTCCACCCTGCATTTCAGCCCCTGCTGCAGCACACTGCCCCCCGCCCCATCACAGAGGCGCAGGATGAAGTAAATCAGACCAGGACGGAAAAGGACGATTGCTACTTGCTACGGAAATGCTCAGGGTGCCATTTCCATTCTTGGCTTTGGTCCTACTTAGTACTGTCAACAGAAAAGAACCATGTCCTCACCTTGCAAAACCCTGGGGCAGCTCACCAAGGCCGTAGAGCGGGTATAAGTAAGGACTCTTTCCATACCGAGCCAGAGACTCACTGTACAACTTGATGCGGTTGATGGTCTCAAGACAGGGTTGGTCCAGGTAGCTGGGGGGACAGCGTCAAGAGAAGAGGCTCCAGCAGCAGTACCCCCAACTCACCCCCACCCGAGCACCAGGCCAGCCTTCCCACCACCCTCTATGGCCTGGGGAAGACTACGGGTCAAATAAATGCACAGAAGAAACAAAAAAGGCCAAGGATGGGCATGTGGCTGAGTATAAGAAATACGCAGGGTCGGTGGAGGGGGAGGCACACAGGAATGGGGAGGGCAGGGCGCAGGCCAGACGAGGGGCAGTCTGCCATGCCAGCTTCCTCTCACTCATCAGTGCGGTAGAGCGCCAAGGCATGGCCAGTGAAGTCGATGACATCCTGGCCCAAGTCAAACTTCCGGTAGACGTCACGCATGCTGGTGCTCTGGGGGTCAACACCCTCGAAGGTCTTGGGGTCATTTTCATCAAAGTTTGCCACAAACACCAGGAACTTGCGGAAGCGCCGCTTCTCAAACATGCCCATCAGATCTGTGGAGGATATGAGAAGAACCTTCACAGCACTGAACACGAACCTCTCCTTCCCACCAGGCCGACCAAGAAAGCAGATGCCCCAACCCTCGGCTGAGTTTTGTTGCTGTGTGTTGCCGAGTACCGTGTAACCTTAAATAAACCAGTCTGCTCCTCACAGCCTGTTTCCCACCTGTACAACGAGGGGACTGGACTGGACAAGCCTGGGGCACTCTCCCAGCTCCAACACTTGGGGCCGTTTCACACGGGTCCAGTGTGGCCCCTGTCAGAGGCTGAAGTCCCTTCAGAAAGAGCAAGCATGCATGCGCCGCCCTCCGCACATGGACTTCCCTCTGGGCACCCACTGTGAGGCTCAGGGCAACTGAGGGAGGACAGAACAAGGGGGCCTGGGGTACTGCACGGGGAACGTGACCCTGGGCAAGGGGCACCCTGCTCTGCCCCTTGCCATGGTTCTCTGGGTCAGGGAACATGTACTCACTGGAAGCCAAGGCTTCGGTCTCAGTGGATGGCACTTTATAGATCTTTCCCCCCTTGTAGACGAAGCTGCCCTCCACCACCTTGAAGTCCAGGTAGCGCGTCACCTCTGTATACAGCAGCATCTTCACCAGCTGCCCTGTGGGGCGGGGTGGGGGGGACAGCATCAGTACAGCTCCCCCACGGAAGCTCCCTAGCTGGTAGGGCTGCCCCTTTTCTGGAGCCTGACCCTCGTCTGGTCGTCCTAATCACCCCCCACAACACCTCTTTCATCTCTCTCACCATTGGCCATGAGGAATTTGGGGATCAGGTCGACGTTCCAATCTCGGCCCCTGCCCATCGCCTCAGGGGGCCCCTCCAGCAACTGAAAACGCTTATACAGCTGCAAGCAAGAGAAAGAGAGAGAGCCCTCAAGGACCACCCTCTCCCGCCCCTGCCCCCCTTCCTCCCTTTCCCCTTCCCAGCAAACTTGAGGAGCCACCCTGGCCCCCTGTGGGAGAGGTTAATGGGGGATGGGCCCGGGCCCAGCAGCCTCACCTCCTCCAGCGGTGTGATGGAGGAGCTCTCACCCCCATAGTAGGGGTTCCGGTCCATATGCAGCACTTTCTTGCCGTTCACAGACATGATGCCCGACAGGATACATTCCTGGGGAAGAGGGCAACATTCACTGCACTCCCACCTGCCCGCCTCCCCAACAGCGGCCCTGATCTGTTCCCCACCGTAAACCTGAGAAGAGAGCAAAGCTGGATCCTCTGCTCCAAAGAAAGCTCCTTCCACCCCCGGCGGCCGCCTCGCCTAAGATCAGGGATGACAGCTTCGTCTGACCAGCGTCTTTTATAACTTTGCTGGGCAAAGGGCTGAACAACAGAAGAGAAATAACGAAGGCGCTGAGAAAAAGAGTGTCCGTCAGACACAGGAATGGTCTTCGGGCAACCACCATGCCAAGACCGTCCTGTGCCTACACAGGGCCGTGTGAAAAGGCAGGAAAGACACAATGAGCGGTAGAGGAGATCCGACTGGCAGTGAAGGGCACCAGAACGGGAAGTGGAGAAAGGCTGAGCTCGGCCTACAGTCTCAGGCCCCACCCTGGGCTGCTCTTTCCAGAGCCTCTGACCCTGCGCCTGTGCAGCCACGGGAGGGCCTTCTGCATCCCGACTGAGGAAGAGGACTCTCTCCAGGCTTTGGGGAAGAGGAAGATAAACACCCTCACCAGTTACTGTCAGCAGGCCAAGGACAAAGGCTGCAAATACTACCCAGCCTGTAATCTCCATGGGAAACCATGGTGGGGTAGCGGGAATGTGCTCACTGGCCCCACTGCTGCTCCTTCTGGAACATTCCCTGGGTCCCCAGGCCCCATAAAAAGCCAGGAACGCAGAATGAGGGCCCAACTGGGCAAGACCCCCGTACCCGGGGTCCTTGTACTTCATCCCCACCAAAACTAGCGCAGGATGGGGGGGATGCAGGATGGGGAGGATGCTGCGTGCGAGGGATGGGTGGGGGCCGGGTGGGCGGGGTCAGGGGCGCGGAGTGGGTACCTCGGGTCGCCTTGGGGTGCGTCTTCGGACCCAAGAGGCCCGGGGGGGGGGGGGGACGGGGGGGGGGCGGGCCCGGAGAATCGAGGGGGCGGCTAGGTAGATGGCTGCTTCTCGGAGACGGGGCCACGACGGTGAAGAAAAACCATGTCGCGGACGGGGGAGGTGAGGGCTGCGTCGGGCACCGGGCTGTCTTTTTGGGGGACTCGAGCGCCAGGGAGGCAGCACCGAGGACTGCAGTGACGGGAGGATGGGGTCGGCGGCCGGGGCGGCAGCGCCGCAGGGAGGAGGGGGCGATGCGGGGTCCTGGGCCAACGAGGCCGCACTTACGGTGAGGCCGGTCCCCAGCACGATCACATCGTATTCCTCGTCCATGGTCAGGCCTAGCTGCCAGCGCGCGTCGCTCCTCCTCCACCTCCTTCACCACAGCAGCCGCCGCCGCTGCCGCCGCACTGGACCAAAGATGGCGGCGTCCGACGCCGCTTGACCCCTCCGCCGCGTCAAAGAGTCCCGGCCCCTCCCCGCGTCTTGCTGTACCAGCGGGGGCCAGCGCCTCCCCGACTCGCCTCCCAAGAGGAGCGGCCCGGGCCCGGGTCCCAGCTCCAGTGCGGTACCGCGGGAGGCGTCGCTCGCCGAGGGCCCTGAGTGGACTGGAGAGGGGCGGGGCGGGCGGGGCGGCCGAAGGCCGGTGCTGCGGCCCGCGAGGGATCCGTGCGCGGGAGCCGCGCGCGACCCGCCCCGCCCCGCCCCCCAGGAGGCTGGGCGCGGCGGGCGCGCGCCGCTGCGGCAGCCGGGGGCGTTCCCCTCGGGGTGGGAAGCCGGCTATTGTCGCGACGGTCTCCCCCCGCCCCCGGGCACTGGGCGCCCCGCTCTTCCCCCACCCCGCGCGCCGCAGCCCCTCCGTACCCTCGCCAGTTAGGGGCCTGTCTTGCTGAAGACCCTCCGGCCTTCCCTTTGGCCTGGCTGCGTTACAGCTACATCCGGGCGCCTGTCCCCGCAGCCCTGAGCCCAGCGCCTCCCCTCGCGCCCAGTGCAAAATGAGTGACAAGAGTCCTATGAGCATGGCAACCTCTCTTTATTTTATTAGGAAGGAAACCACCGAGAAACCCAGCCTCCTGCCAGGCACCTGGCCAGAATAGGCCAGAAAACCAATGATCACACCTGGGCCAGTTGCTGTGCAGGTCCCTTCCTTCTCACGCCACAGAGATAAACCCCAGTGTACTGCTCATTATTAGCACATCACCAAAAGACAATGACACCAGCCAAGCAGGACAGTTAAATAGTACTTCCACAACCCCCAAACGCAGGGGACGTCCAGCTTCTACCTGCTGCACGGAGTCCCATAAAGGCTGGGGGGGGCTTTTGCTACACAAAAGCACTATAAACAGCAAGGGGAGAAGACACAGAGATGAGAATACAGAAGGGGCAGGAGGGGGGCCCAGAACACATGTCCTCTTCCCCCTGCAGCGACTGGGCCTGGAGGATCTGTCTACTATCTATGAAGAATATGTACACCTTGTTGGTAGAGGTGGGGGGTGGGAAGCCCCTCAGTGGGTTGAACAGGGAACAAGACAGGCTGAGGGGAAGTGGGGGTTCATGCTATAGTAGGGAGAGGGGAAGCCCTTCAGTCCAGTGTGCCTCGAAATGCGAAAGCAACAACCTGGACGCCATCACGCCCGCAACCCCCCGCAGGAACAGGATCATACAATCTGGGTCAAAGAGATGGTGGGGCCCTTGTGGTCGTCGAAGCGGTCCATGGTCTTGAGACTAAGGATCATGTGCAAGCCGTAGGTGAAGATGAACAGCATGAACAGGGAGGTGAGCAGCCCCATCCAGATGCCCGGGGAGAAGAAGCCCGCGCAGTCGCTGGCGTAGGAGAACTGCTCGCCCGTCACGTTGAACGCTTGGATCTGGGAGGGACACAAAGGAGCGTGTGGCCCACACACAGGGAGACCCAGTGAGTTCCCAAGGTGGCAGGCAGTCCACATGGGAGGGGGCACTGTGGGGACAGGACTCTCAACTGCATTCCCATTCCCCATTCCCAAGCCCAGGCCCAGCCCCGGAGACGCTGACACTCCTCAGTTCTCTGCTCCCTCCCTCCTGCCGTCTCCAGTCCGCCTGCCTGCCTGCCTGCCTGCCGGTGCCCCCCGCCTCCCACCTGGAAGTCCTGAAGAGTCAGCTGCCAGAGCGAGGGCTGCAAGCGGGCCACGAGGAGATTGCCGTTCTTGCTGAGGCTGCTGACATACTCGCAGTGAAAGGAGTAGACACTGGGCCCCGTGACCCGGGAGGCATTGAAGTAGGCCACAGAGCCGTTGCTGTGGATTTCCAGGTGCTCCATGGTAAACCAGTGCCGGGCAGACACCGGGTAGAAGCGGTTGGCCAGAATGAACCTGAGGGAGGCCATGTGGGGTGTCAGGCAGCTGGAAAGGCCAGAGCCATGCCAGCCCGCCCACATGTCAACCGACCTTCGGACTCACCTGAATGTCACTGTGGTACCAAAGAGTTCATAGGTCAGTGAGAGCCTGCAGGGCCGGAGTAAGAGGTGAGCTGTTGGGCTCTGGGAGGGCCCCTAGCATCTAGCAGCAGAGCAAGTTCCTCAGGTCTACGCTACCTAAGCTGCCCCAGGACCTCGCAGCCACCTGAAGAGGCAGCATCCCCACCTGACAAATGGGAAAACTGAGGCCCTATCCCATCTAGGTCGGAACCCAGCACCCAGGTCCCCCCTGCAGCTAAGAGCGCCATCCTCCGGTTGCCCTGAGCCTGCCCCACTGCCCTCCTTTCGGCTCCCCGCCTTGGGGTTGCTGACATGCGCAGATTGGACTTTGGGGATAAAGGTGGTCTCTCTCACCACAAAGGGAGGCTACAGAAGCCCGTGAACTAACTCGGGCCTGGCCGACACCCTTGGCTGTCACCCTGAGGCTGTTCAGGGGTGGGGTGGAGGGCAGGAGTGTCAGGTTCCCCAGTGACGGGGAAGTGTTAGCAACCAAAGGTCCAGGCAAGGACTAGAAGGCATAGAGAGGCAGAGATCTGAGCAGGCCCCATCCCAAGAGCCCTCCACCAGCCCCACCCCACGATTCCACCTGCTTCCCACAGCGACGACCTCCCAACATCTGCAGTGACAGGCACTTGCCTTACCTGGCATAGGAGTCGTTCCAGAAGGAGCCAGTCAGGTTGAGCTCCTGGACCCCAAAGGTGAGGGAGGTCAGGTCCTCCCAGTGGTCCTTGTATGCCACCGAGAAGTTCTGGGCCCAGAACAGGATCCGAGGCGCAGTGTCATTGTAACTCACAGGGGGATGGACGGCAGTTGCCGCCGACTGCTTTTGCAGCAGCTGGCGACCTAGTCCCCCGGCCACCATGGCGACATCACGGGCCACCTGCGCAGACAACCCACAAGCCCTCTCTCAGTGGCCCTTAGGGCATGGCCCAGAAGCAAGTGACCTGCCCTCCCTGTCCCCGCTGAGCACTCTCTCCAGCACCTGCAGTCCCACTGCTCAACTCAGAGGTCCTTCAGCCAAGAAGGTCTTCCTGGCCAACCCCTATGCCCCTGAGCTCTTCCTAGTGTCTCCAAATTAGAACTCTTGGACACAGTGTCCCAACACAGCAGTCCGTAAGGCCTATTAGGCCAGATGGAAAGCTGCAGCCTGCAAGGAGGAAACAGGACTATCTGGTTCATCCTCGTCCCTCCACCCCCAGGCCCAGGGAACAAAGCAGCCCCCTAAGGCACTCTGCTCAGAGCCACACTCCCTCCAGAGCCCTGCCTAAGGGGAAACGACATACCCTGGAAGGGCGCACCGCCGTGAGGGCTGCTGTGTACGGGACGTCTTCGGACTTGAGCATGCTCAGCACCTGTCCGATGACCTCATCTGAGGAGCAACGGGAAGAGCCGAGACCCAGGTCACACGCAGCTCCTCACACTAACATACCTGACGCCAGGCAGCAGAAGATGGCAGCCCCGAGGCTGGGCCATGCCATGTGCCCCATTAGTGGCCTCTCTTGATGGTGTTCAGTGGGATCACCTCGCTGAGGTAGGGACCACCGGATGTCTGTGGCATGAAGTCTCCCACCCCTGGCACGTGCCGTGTCCTCTGCGGTGGGCCAGTGAGCCCTTCACAGCTGACTCCATCAACCTTCACCAGTGTTTTCGTTTCCATCAAGGGTCCCTAACAGCGGGTACTTCTTACCCCAGCCACCTCCCACCTCCCCGGGGACACCTGTGGCCTCAGGAGTTGTCTCCCTAAGGCCAAGCCCTAACTACATTAAATGAGAAAAGACAGAGATCTAGAAAACTCCAAATTCACTTATAGGTTTTCAATGACCCTTCCACGGGGAAAGGCTGTCCTTTATAGCAGAAAAGAAGTCCTCAGCTCTGATTTTGAAATGGTGCTGGTCTATTAAAGCCCAAATGCTAAGCTTTGCGCTGCCGGCGTGGAGACTGACTCCGTGGGCTCTGCCACGGAAGGCCCCCAGGTGTGCCAACACCCTGCCCAGCTGAAGAGGGGTGAGGCCTGGGGGTCCACATCTTTCTGCTCAGCTGCCAGTTGTTCTGAGAGGCTGGAGGGCCACCCTAGAAACGCAGAGTGACTCAGGAGCTCTGAGGCAGCTCTCTGAGGCCAAGGGCTGAATGAGTTTGGAAAATATGTGCCCTCCCCGGCCTCACTCACCATTGCCAGTGAGAACTTCCCTCGGCGCCATCAGACCTGAGCTATGGGAGAGAGGCAGAGCATTAGAGCCCCTGCCAACGCAGACAGCTCCCCACCGCCTGGGAATGCCTCCCCTCCACTCCAGGCCGCCATCCTTCCCTACCAGCCCCATCCGATAGCACGCTCGAGCCGGGGGCTCTGGAAGCCACGCTCACTCCTCCCTCTGCACCTCTGCCAACTCCACGGCCCTACCCTTGCCCCTTCTGCCCCAGCTTCACAGTCGCACTCAAGGCCCTGCCAGCTGCTCTGCGAACGTGTCCCAGCTCGGGGAGGGAGCCCCCCACCGGGGGGGCGGGCAACAGGCCTCACTGAGGGCCAGGCACTAAGTCCTGAGTCACCACTGACCAGAGGCCCTTCCCACCTCTTCCAGACACACGAAGCACCTGCTGCTGTGGCTTCAAGGTGCTGAACAGGAGCGGGGCTGTCTCTAGCTGGGCTGTGCCACCACAGCCCGGCACCTCGCCACACTCCGGGCTCCGAGGCCGGGACGTACCTGGACGTGTAGGGCAGGCGGATCAGCAGCAAGGCCGGGAGGCTGGCGTTGAGCTTCAGTTCCCGCAGGGTGGCCAGGTCCACGTGCAGCGGGCTGGCCCCGAGCTTCTCCTGCAGGTACGTGCTCAGAGTGCTGGCCGCATACCAGTCAACAGCAGGAAGCACCAGAGAGGAAGGGGCCAGGTCCAGGGCATTCTGGGGGCCAGGGAGAGGCAGAAGGATGAGTTAGCAAGGGACTAGTGGGCCTGGGCCGGCCCCCAAACCTCTCTGGCGGCCCCCTCTGGCAAGGCACACCCACACCCACAAGCCGGGGTCTTATTCGAGGTCAGAAAGAAAACACCCCACATTCCTGGCCCAGGACACCTCAGGCCCTCTGCCCCCAAAGCCAGCACCTCTGGTTCCTAAGGGGACAGTATTTACTGTGTTGGAGGAGGGAGTGCAGGACAGCCCCCGTGGCCCTTGGCTGTGAAAGGACTCTCACCTCCAGGTTAGAAAAGGCGCTGTCCTGCTTGTTTCCAAACACGCCACCATAGGCTGTGAAGTCCTCAATGCTCAGCTAGTGGGAAGCAGAGAAGACGCCTCAGAAGGCGGGGCCAGGGCCCAGGCAGGGAAGACACCTTCCCTGCGCTTTTGCAGGGACAGCAAAATCTCATTTACAATCACAAAGGGTCAAGTTAAAAGAATGAACAAAGGCACGTTTGCGGTGCGCAGTGGAGGAATGGAAGGTTCTCTTTTCTCCTTCCGGCACCCTCCTGGTAGGGTGAGAAAACATGGCAGGTGGTCACGGGGCTGGGAGGAAGTCGGTGGGCAGCTGACTTGTGGTAACATCAGGATTAAGAGTCAGCCACCTGCCTGCAGATGAGGAACTGGGCAGGGAACAGGGAAGCTGGGGGAGGGGCTGGGGGGAGTGAGGAACCTACACGGCGCCCCCCCCACGTCCCATCCCCTGGGCAGCAGTCGGAGAAAAGGAGAACCCGCGTGCCGGTTGCAGCAGCTAGCACCGCCCACGTCCGGGCCGGACAGGACCCTTCTTAAAAGAGGGCAAGAGGCTCCTTCCTTGCCTGGGTTTGGTAGAAGAGGGGAGAAAGGTGAAGGTGTTGGATATGCTGGAGAAGGCACTGAGGTCTTCCGCGGGAGCACAGCAGCTGACCGCATCCCTTCCCCTCCGCAACCTAGAGCTGGCCTCCGGCTCCAGCCCCCCACCCCAACTCCCTGCCTCCTCCGGCTTGTCCCAGTTAGGCCCAGAGGCAATCTTAATCAGTCTCCCTCCTCCTTGTGTTTAGTATACACACTTGCCCAGCCTCCTCTCCCCTCTAGACAGGAATCCTAACCCTATGTGGCTGCCTGAGCCCTCATTCTGAAAGCCCAGAAATCACCACCGTGTCCTCTCCGTACTCCTTGCTCAAAACTGCCCAAAGCTTCCTGCCACATTTAGACCGCAAGCACCCTTCCCCCACCTCACCCCCTGGCTACCCGGCTAACCACCTCCCACCCCCTTCTCTCCCTTACCACCCTCCAGCCACGGCAGCTCCCACAGGGGCTCGCCAAGAGCACTCCTTGCCCAGGGCCTTTGCACCTTGTATTCCCTCTGCCAGGAACCCTCCTCCACTCACATCCACATGGCTCTGTCCCTCCGTCCATTTAGGCATCTGCTCAGATATCCCTCCCTGGTGAGCCTCCGACTGATCACCCTATCTTTTTTTTTAAGATTTTATTTATTTATTTGATAGAGATCACAAGTAGGCAGAGAGGCAGGCAGAGAGAGGGGGGAAGCAGGCTCCCCGCTGAGCAGAGACCCCCGATGTGGGGCTTGATCCCAGGACCCTGGGACTACGACCCGAGCCGAAGGCAGAGGCCCCAGCCCACTGAGCCACCCAGGTGCCCCTGATCACCATATCTTAAACAGCATCGCCAATCATTCTGTTTCCAGGGGTGCCACTGACATTGTATCATACACCGACTTAGCATTTACCTGCTGCCCTCACAAGAATGTCAGCTTCCTCCGGGCAGGGACCTGGATTATTCTGCTCACTGCTATGTCCCCAACACTTGACACCTAGTACCCAGTGGGCAGTCCGTTTCTGGCAAACGAATGAATGGATGAATGCCATAAGGAAACCCTGGATAGATGTTTTACAAGGGTTATAAGAACTGCTCCAGTCTCTGGTATCTTCATTTTACGGATGAGGAACCTGCATTCACAGATTATCTCACATGTCCAAAGGCTGGGAAGTAGTAGAATGAAAAATGAGTTCCAGTCTAACGACATGATTTCCCACCTCTTGGAAGGACTACAGGCCAGCATAACCATCACTATCTGCCCACAGACCAACGGAGCAAGACCACAAGGGGAACGAGCCACACAGGCCACCACCAAGGAAGGAATAAGCAGAGGCTCGATAACCTCCTGAACGCTCTAGAATCTCCTCATGGGCCATATGCCTGCTTTGGAGGCAGAGATGAGCATGGCAGGGAAACTGTGACCCGGAGCACAAGTGGGTTGTGTGTGTGTGTGTGTGTGTGTGTGTACTGTGTATGAGACAGACTCAGGCTGGAACCATAAACCACGGAACAGCAGCCAATGGTCGCACCTCTACCAGCCCTGGTTTCCTTGGCAGTAAAACCAAGATAATGACATCAGCTTAGCACTGTGCCTATGAAACACTCAATAAATGATCATTTTTCGATTATCTCTATTATGATCATTAAAGTTAGAATCACAACCCTGTCACCCATCAGCTGTGTGACCCTAAGCAAGTCATTTACCATCCTTGGACATAAGTCTTCCCATCTATAAAGAGAGTTGATAATCCCCACCACGGAGGGGAGCTCAGATAAGTGCTCGGTACTCAGTAGGCATCTGGCCTCTGACCCCCCAGCTACCACCCAATCAAGTCAGTGCCATTTCAAGGGCCACGGGGTTCCCACTGAAACATCCCCTGCACTCCTTCCCAAGAGAGGAGTCACACGTCCCTACAGTTGGGACAAGGTCACTGAAGCTTCCCTTGGGGAATGGGCCTCAGTGTCCTGGGAGGAGGGGCCTGACTTCTTTCCGATGACTGAGGGAAAGAGGGTTGCGGCGGGCGAACCTTGTCCTGCAGGAACAGCAGCACATTCCGAGGGCCCAGCTCCAGGGCGGGGTCTAAGTAGGTAGAGAGCTGCAAGTCGCTGGTGATGTGGCCCTCGTGGGTGTTGGCCGCAGGACCCCACAAGTCCCTGGCAGGGGACAGAAGAGGTGCTGTCAAGTGGGGGCACATGGCTTGGGATCGGAAGCTCATGGGCTCCCATCGTGTTGTGTAGGGCCCCGAGTCCTGACCCCGCTGGCTCACAACGGGCCGCCAAGGAAGGGACAGTTCCCCTCTGCCCCCCTCGGCCGCCGCTCGTTGAGGACAGCCCTGGAGCCGGGAGAGGGCACCTCAGCCGCCGCGGCGCGCAGCGCTGCCTGCCCTGGCCCGGCCCGGCCGTCCACGCTCACCGGTCACTCGACCACAGCACCAGCGGCACCTGCTGCTCCGCCGCCGCCACCGCCATCAGCAACAATGGCATCCACCGCATTTGCCAGAGCGCTGGGGCCTGCCGCGTCCCCGCCTGCGCCCGAACCGCTGCCGTCGCCGCCATCACAGCCTCGGCCTCCACCACCTCCGCCGCCGCTGCCGCCGCAGATCAGGTGACAGTCGCCCCCGCCCGAGCCCCGCCCCGCACCACCATTGGCTCGAGCGCAGGCCTGCTCGCCAGATCAACAGATGACTGGGCAAAGCTCACGCCACTCACAGCCGCTCCTTTTCACGGATTGGCTGTACGTGTCTCCAGGCGTGCACTCTCCAAGTAGGAAAGGCGGTAGGGCGGAGCTTCGCTGGCTCCCAGCGCGCGCCCCCTTCCCACCGGCTGGGAACGGGAGTGGGGCGGGGCTGTGGCCGTTCCGCTCCCTCGGTCCCCCACACACCGGGCTTCGTGTCTCCCCGCTTTAATCTTCCTTCCGCTTAAAATTGCAGGGGTGGTTTCTGTTTCCTACAGATGGACTCTCCCTGAGACAGGTGAAGAGGGAGGAGGACCCAGGCTAATGTCCAGAGGAACGTCCAGCACTGAAAATGGGCAGGGAGGAGGAGGGTCCAGGAGAGAGATCAGAGAAGGATCTTCAAGGAGGATGGGAAGAACATCAAGAGAGGGAGGAAGGGAGAAGCGTGGTTTCAAGGACACCAAAATTAACCATGTCAATGTCAGCTGCTTCCAGGAAGCAGGTAAGATGAGGACAGAAAACTCTTGGACTTAGCAACAACTGGAGATTTTGGCAAGAGCGATGTCAGTGGGAGGAAGGTGACATCCTTGTAGATTGTCTTTTCTCCGTGTGCTTTAAAGAGAGGAAAGAGACAGTGACAGCTACAATCAGAAGGTGGGAGACACCACCTCAGATGAATTGGAAGACTATTATCTTTTTCTGTGCCATTTTTGATTTCTCAGAATGGTGATTATTAGAAACAAACAAACAAAAAGCTGGTAACTATAATCCAAGATTGAACTCGCATTAAGGATATGTGCATTGATTTAGGAGGAAGTGAACTGACGCCTGCAACTTAGTTTGAAATGCACCAAAAATAAAACGGAGGGAAGTGTGAGTACAAAGATAGGTTTGCAGTAAAGCAACAATAGTAAAATGTTCATGACAGAACCTAGGGGGCGGATCTATGGATTGGTACTGTAAGCTTTTTTTTTTTGACCTTGCTATATGTACTGGATTTAATGGTGACCCCCTGAAATTCATTATCCATCCAGAACTTGAAAATGTGATTTGGAAATACGATCTTCACAGATGTAATCAAGATCAGATCATGATGGATTCAGGGGGGCCCTAAACCCCATAACTGGTGTCCTTATAAGAAGAGGAAGGTTTGGGCACCTGGAAGAAGGCCATGTGACAATGGAAACAGACTTTTTTTTTTGAAGATTTATTTATTTATTTATTTGACAGAGAGAGAGATCACAAGTAGGCAGAGAGGCAGGCAGAGACAGAGGGGGAAGCAGGCTCCCTGCTGAGCAGAAAGCCCAATGCGGGACTTGATCCCAGGACCCTGAGATCATGACCTGAGCCAAAGGCAGAGGCTTAACCCACTGAGCCACCCAGGCACCCCTGGAAACAGACTTCTGCAGCAGCCAGGCAAGGAATCCCTGGCCCTGCCAGCAGCTGGAAGAGGCAGAAAGGATTCTTCTCGAGGGCTTTCAGAGGGAGCGTGCACCCACCCATACCTTGATTTTGGACTTCTAGCCTCCAGAACCGGGAAAGAAGAGATTTCTGTTACAACAGCCCAAGAAAACTGATACACTGGATGTTTGACATTTTTCTTGATAAAAATATAGAAAGAGGGGTGCCTGGGTGGCTCAGTGGGTTGAAGCCTCTGCCTTCAGCTCAGGTCATGATCTCAGGGTCCTGGGATCAAGCCCTGCATCAGGCTTTCTGTTCAGCGGGGAGCCTGCTTCCCCCTCTCTCTCTGCCTGCCTCTCTGTGTATTTGTGATCTGTCTGTCAAATAAATAAATAAAATCTTTTAAAAAATATATAGAAAGAAGAAAGTTTGATAATGCCCATTGTCGGTAAGGGTGTTAGGAAGTAGAGTCTCCCCTACACAGTGGTAAGAGGATTGGTTGGTAGAACATTTTAGGGGGATAATTTGGCAGCATCTAACAAACGGGAAAATGCATCTGACCTGTAACCAAGCAATTTCCCTTTGAGGGATCCATTCAACAGAAATACTCAGCTGAGCGGGGTGCCGGGGTGGCTCAGTCATTGGGCGACTGCCTTTGGCTCAGGTCATGATCCCAGAGTCCCAGGATGGAGTCCCACATCGGGCTGCCAGCTTCATGGGGAGTCTGCTTCTCCCTCTGACCTTCCCCCTCTCATGCTCTCTCTCTCTCTCTCTCTCAAATAAATAAATAAAATCTTTAAAAAAAAAAAAAAAAGAAAGAGTCAGCTGAGCACCAGACCTGCCATTTGTAGTTGCAGGAAGTTGGGCGGCTATGACTGGACACCGGGACACTACATCCAGCCACTGTGGCCACCGCCCCTGCCCCTTAGACACCGGGACATTTGGAACTCAAGCCAGGAGGCTGCTGAAGCAAAGCACCACACCCAGGGCCGTGCCTGTGCTTAGCGAATTCAGTTTGCATGTGGCGCTCCTGAGGCAGCGCAGGAAGGCCACGCAGGAGGGCTGGATGCTGAGCCCCTCACGGTGTGCACCATGACTGCTGCTCAGCCCCGAGAGGCTGACAGCTCACTGATTGCTTCTGTTTGTCCGAGAACCTGCTTCAAAGAGATTGTGGCTGTGGTGGTCCCAAATGTGGCTCAGACTAGGACAGGGGCAGTTCTGCCTGGGGAGAAGAGGTGGGCTTGACAGGACATGGTTGAGGAAAACAGTGTCCAAAGGTGGCTCTTGGGTCTCTCTGAGTTGGGGATTGAGAGATAAAGTCAGTTGGGAACAGTTATATTTGGGGTGTTGTGGGGCCCCCAAGTGGCAATGTCCAGGCCAGCTGTGGGGAGAGGTTTGCACTGGAGCTTACTCTAGCCCCAGAAACCCCAGAGGGGTTTGAAGTCCTGGTGCCATGATCGGGTCATTATTCTAAAGGGCTGATCTGGCTGTGGGAAGGCAGAGCAGGCTGGAGGGGATAAGAATGCTAGGAGAGACCACAGGAGGCTGTCGCCTCTCTGGGAGAGAAATGACAGGAGCCTGGCCAGAATCATGGAGAGGCAGAGAGAGAAGGCTAGAGAAATCAGAGGCTGGTGCCTCGCTGGTCTGGGACCAACCTAGGTGGAACTGGGGATTACCCACGACCACCAGGTGGTGTGATGGCAGGTTGGGGGCAGGGACCCTGGGAGCAATTGTACTGAGAAGGTGGAGCCAGAGCTGGGGCAGCCGGAAGTAGGGAAAGGGGGAGACCAGCCCACCACAGCCCTGGGCTTGCGAGCCCTCATTCAGTCACTCACCAAAGTCCTGGAGAGCCTGCCTGGGCTGGTGCCCCATGGGGAAAGAAACAAGGACCCTAAATGGCATCCTAGTGTAGGCAAAGTCCTCCAGGCCCCGGACAGACCCAGCAAGGCACACGTTTTGGGAGGGAGGTTCTCTGACAGTGCCACACAAAGGAGGAGAAGGGATCAAGGGCAGGGATGGATGTCCTGGGGACCAGGAGAAGGTGACAGAATGACAAGAGGAGCCAGTGGCCACGGGCAAACTGAAGAACTCAAAAGCACAGTTTAAATCAAGTTTAAAGGCAAAGGCTTTCTCTCAAGTGTGATTTTGCTGGCCAGTAGTCTCGCTGAAATGCTTTCATCCTTAGTGGGGAAACCGTGGCTGCTTTTATTCCTCTCTGAGCTGTCAGCAGTCCAGGCTTCCTCAAGCACTTGCTATGGGCCAGGAGCTGGGTCAGACTCGCCCCCCACCCCGAGTTCACAGTCTGATCTGGGGAGATACGGGGCAGTAAGTCACGACACGGGGTGATGTATGTCGGAAAGCGGGAGAGACGGGGCCGGGAGGGAGGCACAGAAGTCATCACAAGCCTGAATCTGACGCTTGCCATTCTCCGGTTTTTCTTAGTGGGTCGACCACTTCCTTATGTGCCCACGAACAGTCTAGGGCTTAGTCTCCTTGTACTTGAGCTCGACGGAATGGCGCCATCCTGCCTGGAGTCCTGCGTGGGGGCACAGGTAGCTTTGTCCCACTGCGTCACCGTCCAGTGTGCCAGCCTGCCACAGCTGTGGGCTTCTTTCTCTCACGGGCCCGCGCGGGGCCGCTTCCTGCTGTTCCCAGTCTTTCTGCCGTGAGGTCCTTCATGACCTATGAATGCAAAATGTCCAGGTGCCTGGTAGACAGCACCGTTGTCCACAATTATTCGGGCTCCTCCTTCCCTTAAGAGCCATTCTCCTTGCCCATCGCCAGGCAGGAGAGGACCTGGAAGGGCCAGATTTACGGAGGCCCCCAGCACAGCTGTGATCCGGGGACCAGAAGACTGCCATGGCCACTGTGGGAGTCTTTCGACCCCCTGGAAATGAACCTGTCGGCAGCCCTGGAACACTGCTGCACAAACCTTGAGCCCTGTGCTGAGTTTGCTGTGAGAATGAGAGGAAGGGGGCCGCCACCTCACTCCCGAATTCCCAGTCACCCCCAGTGCGACCCCCCCAGCAGGATGGAAGCCACAGCCAGGGCCACTCGCCCAGACCGCGGCACAGCGCTTCGCAGGGTCGCCTCCCCCGCACACTCCCCACTTGCCTCTGCAGGCCGGACCCACAAGCTGGCCGAAAAGATGGAAAAGGGCTCAAGACAAAGCAAACCAAAACGCTCCCTTGGCATCGTCCAGTTTAAGAATTCAAACGTATATACCCCCGAGTCCCCTCTCAGTCCTCGCTGATCGCCTCCCTCTCACGTCCCCCAAAGTGACCGTGAACCTAACTGCTGTGATCAGCACTTCGGTTCTTACGATCTTACCAACTGCATTAATTTGTTGCAGCTGTTTGAACAAACTACTGCAGACTGGGTCATTATCAACAGCAGAGATTTTAAAAATAATAATAAAAAAGAAAAAAATTACTTGCTCACAGCTCTGGAGGCTGGAAGTCCAAGATCAGGGTGCCGTGGGGTGGGGTGAGGGCCCCCCCCCCCCGCCGTGCAGGTTGCAAACCCTGCATTGTATCTTTGCCGGGAGGCAGGGGGTGGAGCTCTCTGGGGCCTGTCAGGAGGCGCTAATCCCAGTGATGACGGCTCCAGATTTCAACACGGGAATCTGATGGCGGTTGGGGGTGGACACCAACATTCAGACGCTGGTACCCATTAAGTATGCGTCTCTGAATATGACGGCAATATCCTCTAGATAAATATTCTGCCGGCCAGTGAGCCATTCCGCTGGCGAAGGACATTTGAGTGGTCTCCCACTTTGCTTAGTGTGGCCGACGGTGCTGCCAATGATCGCGGATATGTCCTGTGGTGTGCATTACTAGGTGGGGACTTTCCAGGTCCTAGGGTATATGTGCTGGGTTGGATAATGTCCCAGGAAATTCACGGCCACCTGGACCCTCAGAACGTGACCTTATTCGGAAATAGGCTCTTGGCAAATGGAATTAGCTACGATGAGGTCATGCTGCATTCCTTAGAGCGAGCCCTAATCTAATGTATTTATTTACTTTATTTTTTCTAAAGATTTTATTTATTTATTTGACAGACAGAGATCACAAGCAGGCAGAGGCAGGCGGGGGGGGGGAGCAGGCTCCCTGCTGAGCAAAGAGCCCGATGCAGGGCTCGATCCCAGGACCCTGAGATCATGACCCAAGCTGAAGGCAGAGGCTTAACCCACTGAGCCACCCAGGTGCCCCTATTTTTATTTTTTTAAAGATTTATTTATTAGAAAGAGTGTGGGGCGGGGTGGGGAAGGGGCAGAGGGACAGAGGGAGAGAGAGCTTCTAGCAGACTCTACGCTGAGCGCAAAGCCTGACATGGGGCTCAACCCCAGCACCCTGGGATCACAACCTGAGCTGAAGGTGGACACTTCCCCGACTGAGCCCCCCGACCACCCCTAATCTATATATTCAATAGCTCAGTTCCAGAGAACTGACATCTTCATTATTCTCAGATCTTCCTGTTCATGAGCTTGGGATCTTTATTGACTCAGGTCTTCTTTAATGTCTTTCAACAAAGTGTTCAGATTTTCCTCATATAGGGCGCCTGGGTGGCTCAACTGGTAAGAATTCAACTCTTGATTTCGGCTCAGGTCATGATCTCAGGATGGTGAGATTGAGCCCCAAGTCAAGCTCCATACACAGTAAGGAGCCTGCTTGGGATTCTCTCTCTCTCCCTCTCTCTCTCTCTGCCCCTTCCCCCTTGCATTCACACACACACACACACTCTCTCTCTCTCAAAATAAACAAAAATAAAACTAGGAAAAAAAAGGGGTGCCTGGGTGGCTCAGAAGCTTAAGCCTCTGCCTTCAGCTCAGGTCCTGGTCTCAGGGTCCTGGGATCGAGCCCCACATCGGGCTCTCTGCTCCGCGGGGAGCCTGCTTCCCCCTCTCTCTCTGCCTGCCTCTCTACCTACCTATGATCTCTCTCTGTATGTTAAATAAATAAATCTAAAAAAAAAGAAAATTTTAATTTTTTTAATTTTTAAAAAAGAAACTAGGAAAAAAGATTTTCCTCATATGGGGGGTACCTGGCTGCCTCTGTCAGTAGACCATGAGAATCTTGATCTTGGGGTCATGTGCTCAAGCCCCTCATTGGGGGTAGAGATTCCATTAAAAAACAAAATCTTAAAAAAAAAAGTAGATTTTCCTTATAGGAGTCTTCCACATATTTTGTCAGATTGATTTCTAGATACCCTCTAGCTTCTGTAAATGGTGCCTTGTTTTCAATTATATTTTGTAATTCTTTGTCGCTGCTGTGTGTACAGAAACACAATTGATGCTTCTACACACTGATTTTATAGCTGGGAGACTTTCTAAGTCCCTATTTCAAAAAAATTATAAATTCATTTGGGTTTTCTGTGTAGACTATCTTACAATCAGAAAATAATGAATGTTTTCTTTCTTTCTTTACAATCATTATTCCTTTGATTTCCTTTCTTGTCTTACTGCTCTGATACCACTGGTATCATCAAACATCCTCAAAGTTTTTAAAAGTTCAATATCAAGGGGCACCTGGGTGGCTCAGTGGGTTAAAGCCTCTGCCTTCAGCTCAGGTCATGATCCCAGGGTCCTGGGATCGAGCCCCGCATTGGGCTCTCTGCTCCACGGGAAGCCTGCTTCCTCCTCTCTCTCTGCCTGCCTCTCTGCCTACTTGTGATCTCAGTCTGTCAAATAAAATCTTTAAAAAAAAAGTTCAACATCAAAAATAATATTTACTCTAGTTATTTTTATAGGTGATTCCTATCAGATTAAGGAAAGGTTTTTTGGTAGATAGACTCTTTCAGATTAAGAAAGTTCCCTTTGGGGGGCACCTGGGTGGCTCAGTGCATTAGGCCTCTGCCTTTGGCTCAGGTCATGATCCCAGGGTCCTGGGATGGAGCCCCACATCGGACTCTCTGCTCAGCGGGGAGCCTGCTTCCTTTTTTCTCTCTCTGCCTGCCTCTCTGCCTACCTGTGATCTCTGTCAAATAAATAAATAACATCTTTTTTAAAAAAGAGAGAGAGAAAGAAAGAAAGTTCCCTTTGGGGCACCTGGGTGGCTCAGTCGGTTAAGCAGCCAACTCAGGATTTTGGCTCAGGTCATGATCAAAAGGTTGTGAGATGGAGCCCTGCACCAGGCTCCACGCTGGGTGTAGAGCCTGGTTAAGATTCTCTCTCTCCCTCTCCTCCTCCCCTACCTCTGTCAAATAAATCTTTTTTTTAGAAGTTCCCTGTAGTTTGCTTAAAATGTTTTAAAGTTATGAGTATTTTGTCAAATGCATATTCTGTATCTACTGAAATAGCCCTATGGGTTTCCTGGTTTACACAGTTAATACAGTGAATGGTATTTGTGGATTTCACCATCCCAGGACAAGCCAGATTTTGCTGTGAACATAAAACTACTCTAAAAATAATACGAAAAAATCGAATTACAGCATCTATACAGTAAATATCTGTAGTTGTTTGTTAGAATGGGTGTATGTGGGGGAAGTGATATCACATCTGGACCTGCAACTGCAAATTGGCCAACACTCTGTGCCCCCCCCCCAGGTGAGTTTCCCCCTTCTGCTTACTTTTAAACACTTTTATTTGGAAGTAGTTACAGAGTCATGCAGTTACAGTCCTGGTCATCTTTGATCTTCTCTTTGCACTGGCTCACTCTCGTGGTTCCATCTTTCCTTCATTGCACATTTCTATTACTCTCCATGGTCTGACTCCCTGCCGAATCCAGGGCTTTGTGCAGGCTGGGGCTTCATCTCTTCATGTCTGGTGATCTTTGTGGTCTTCTGGGGCGATCTTAACTCATGGATGGACTAGAGACCTAGGCGGAGCTCACTTCGCTCTAGAGGGCTTGCTTCTGCTTCCTCCAGGAGCACCACCAGCCCAGCCTGTGCTCCGACCAAGGGCCTCGAGCTCAGCCAAGGAGGCCTCCCTCACCTCGCATCACAGTGTGTGCTGCTCACAGTGGCTTGCTGGGCCCTTTGGAGATATCGTCCCTCCCGGGAACCAGCTTGGGGTAGACGGAATTGCTCTCTGCTTCTCCCTACCTTACTGGATTTGGGTTTTGAATCAAGTCCGTTAGGCTCACTGTGCCTCCTTTACAAAATAAGATTAATCCGTACTTTTGCTAGTTTGTTATGGGCATTACAGCTAATGACTGAGGTTTTTTGTTTTTTGTTTTTTTTCCAAGTAGGCTCCAAGTCCATCATGGAGCCCAACACAGAGCTTGAACTCACAACCCTGCGATCAAGACCGGAACTGAGATCAAGAGTTTTAGGGATGCCTGGGTGGCTCTGTTGGTGAAGCGTCTGCCTTCAGCTCAGGTGATGATCCCAGAGTCCTGGGATTGAGCCCCACATTGGGGTCCCGGCTCCACAGGGAGCCTGCTTCTCCCTCTCCTTCTGCCTGTCGCTCCCCATGTGTGCACGTGTATACTCGCATGCTGTCAAATAAATAAAATCTTAAAAAGGTTGGACACAACCAACTGAGCAACCCATGCGCCCCAATAATGACTGAAGTTTACAGTGAGAGCTTGGTGTGCTCAAGGGCCCTTGTTGCTCTAAGGGTCCAGCCTTCCTGTCCAGCAGCCACCTCACGACCCCACCCGTGAAGAAGCCAGAGGTAAAACACAACACAGATGCTTTATTGGTTACAAAACATGAAAACCCAGGTCCCATGGGACTCAAGGGATGCCAGGGAGGTGGAAGACAGAGCAGCTGGTGGGCCCGGGCACACGGGCAAGGGACAGGGTCTCAGCCCCTTGCCGCAGGCTCTGTTCAGCGGGGCTCCGCTTCTGGCAAAAGGCGGCTCGTCCGCCTGCAGCCCAGGGCTGGGCCCTGCCCGAGGACCCCACGCCTATGGAAAGTGCGGGCAGAAGGAAGATGAGGCTGGCGGCCGTCTCTGAGGAGGTGGTGAGCAGCTCCCAGATCGGGGCAGGTGGGAAAAGACCAGGCCAAGGGCCTCAGGGACCGCTACCCAGAGTTCCGGCCTGGCCACCTGTCCCCCTTCAAGTCCCCTCCGTCCTGATGCCAGCGCTGGAAGGGGACACCTGGAGGCAAGAGAGGAGCCCCGCCAAAGTTTCTCCTTTCTTTCGTGCCCGAGTGGGAAGAGCAGCTCAAACGCTTCCTTCCACTGAAACGGCTCAGAGCGGGGGGGAATGCTCGCCAACGAGGACAGGACACCTGCCAGGGCTTATGTACACATCTGTCTAAAAAAACGTATGTGACCTCAAAACGTCAGTCCATCCCCCAGGTGAGCCCTGTGCCGTGCAAGGACCCAAAGGCAGCACTGAGAGCAGGCGGCTGGGTCCTAGGTCGGAGCTGCCTCTTTCCCGGGCCTGGAGGCCAGAGGGAGCAGGCGGGGGACAGGAGCTGGCAGGCCTGTGGCAGGCTGACGTCTACCTCCCGGGCTGCAGGTGCTTGTGCAGCTGCTCCGCCTGGGTCTTCAGGTGCTGAAATTCTTCCTGAATGAAGTCGGTCAGAGCTTTGCGCATCTCCACCTGAGGAGAAGGACGGGGGCTCGCCTGCGGGCCTTGGGCAGTTTGGCCCGGGGCCCTGGGAGGCTGAGGGTGCCAGGAGAGGCCACGCCAGCCACAGGGTAGCCCGGGGCAGGCGGGTGGGGGAGGCGCCGGGGAGAAAGGCAACTCACAGCCGACTTGTTCTCAGCCCGGAGCCGTTCGAGCACAGGCAGAGCACTGAAGGGCTTCCCGATCAGCACCGTGATTTTCTGCAGGGAGAGCAGCCACCGGCGGGTGACAGAAACAAGCCGTGGCCCAACCAGCCCAGAGGGCCAGAAGCTAAGTCCTGCCCCTAACTTGCTGTGCGCTCCCTCATGGCCACGCTCCCTCTTTAAAACAAGGTTGTGTGTGGGGATGCCTGGGTGGCTCAGTGGGTTAAAGCCTCTGCCTTCGGCTCGGGTCATGATCCCAGGGTCTTGGAATCAAGTCCCACATCGGGCTCCCTGTTCAGCGGGGAGCCTGCTTCTCCCTCTCCCACTCCCCCTGCTTGTGTTCCTGCTCTCGCTCACTCTCTGTCAAATAAACAAAATCTTTTAAAAAATAAAATAAGGGCGCCTGGGTGGCTCAGAGGGTTAAAGCCTCTGCCTTCAGCTCAGGTCATGATCCCGGGGTCCTGGGATCGAGACCCACATCGGGTTCTCTCCGTGGCGGGGAGCCTGCTTCCTTCTCTCTCTCTCTGCCTGCCTCTCTGCCTACTTGTGATCTCTGTCTGTCAAATAAATAAATAAAATCTTTAAAAAAATAATAAAATAAAATCAAACGAGGTGGTCAGGCTGAGAGACATTCAAGTCCTGCAGGCCCCGCTGCAGATGTCCTGTCCTGCTTAGACCCCAGGGTTCCCCCCACCCGGCCTGGTTCCTCTTGCTGTCCTTCTACCGGCCTCGATGCCAGGAACTCCCTCTCTCTCTGTTCCACTCGGTCCCCCTGCTGAAGCTGCATCTGGCCTCAGTGGTGCTAAGTGGGAGACAAGAGGCAGATGGCAGGCAAGACAGACAGACGAAGGCCAGCAGCCCGTACCCACCTGTCCAAAACGGGGGAAGTAGGGCGGGCTGTTAGGGAGGACATCATTCATTCCTGCAGCACAATGGACAGAGGCCGGGAAGCAGGCATGGGGTGGAGCAGGGCAGCCCCAGCCCCCTCCACCCCGGGGTCCCTCTCCCTGCCACCCAGTGGAACTCTCCCCAAACCTATGGAAGCACCCCCTTCCCTGGCCTCACCCCCAGGCTGCAGCCTCGGCCCGAGAGGGATGCTCACCAACATGCCACAGTGGCAGGATGACGGGGTTGAGATGACACTCGGCAATCAGGCGTCCGATTCCTGCCCCGGGGAGAGACAGCAACGTTGGCACAAGCAGAGTTTCGGTGCCAGCCTACGGCAAAACCACCGCTGCCCACCTCCAATTAAGACCAACTGCCCTGGTCTGGCTCCTCTGCAAGGCGAGCCCTTGTGCCGGCGCTGCCCCCCACCCCGGCACCGCCCATTCGCCCATCCCAGGCCGCCGGGCAGCAGCGCCTGCCCCACGCCTACCCCACTTAAAGCGCAGGAACTCGGAGCTCATGTTCACCTTCCCTGTTGAGAGACAGGACAGGGGTGAGGCTGGGAAGCTGGGGGTGTGCGCAACCCCGCCAGCGCCACTGACCTTCTGGGAAGATGTGCACCCAGTCCCCATGGTTGAGCTTATCCAGAATGAAGTCCATTCCCTTCTGGTAGACGCCGTCTCCTGCAGGGAAAAGGCCACGCCGTCGGTTGTCATTCTGCCAGGGCGCCCTCCTTGCCTTGGCAGCTCAAGGACACCGTCATCCCCACTGCACCGGCCACGCAGACACCCTCCAATCACTGTCCCTGGGGACTCAGCCAAGGTTTCCCTGGGGCCCATGATGGCGTTTGTTCAATGGTAACCTCTAACCCTCCAAGTACCCGTCATGGACAAGGCAGCATCACTGTCTCCAACTGCCTCCAAATGAAGTTCCAAGCTGGCAACTCCTCCAGTGGCCTCCAAGCCCACCTTCTGCCCGCCGGTCCCACGCAGCCCCGCCCGCTGCGCCTCGGACACCGGCGCTGTGCGCCCTCACAGACTGGCCTGCCGGCTCTGCTCCCTGCCGGCCTGGCCCCCCTTCAGCTTTTGCAGCCTTTCTCCTTGGGGTGCACCACCCCTGGGGCGAGCCTACCGTCTGCCACCCCTGGCCCTGAGGGCACTGCAGGAGCAAACCAAGTCTGTTCGTGATTTCCAGCCTCACTGGGGCCTCAGACCCCACACAGCGACCCTTTCCTGCGGTCTTGGCTGGACAGTCATCACAGCTACTCTTCGCAGGCCTCCCAGCCCCGCCTGAGCCCTCAGCCTCCACCATCCCTCCCTCCCGGCTGATCCCTTCGCCCCTCATGGGGCTCCCCCAGAAACTAGACTGTCATTATTGAAGCCTCTTGGGAAAGGGAGAACGTTGATGCGACATGTGGTGTCACTGAGAGCCGGGAAAAAGTCAAACTTGCTAGTCTGAAAAAATGGGGGTTTAAGTGCCCCCAAGGCTAACAGCACCCACTGTGGAGACACCTGGAGACCCTGACACTGAGCCCGGGGGGCCTGGCAGTGAGCAACAGCGCAGATATGGGTGCCCAACGCTATGCACTGGCCTTCAGCTGGAAGCCCCGTGGGGACGCGCTGTGACCCCGCGGCCAGAACCTCTACCGTGCCCGTGGAGTGGACAGTGATGGGTGACCTCGTCAAGGAGGGAGAGACACACCATAAAGATGAGGAGACAGACACTGGGGCTATCTCAAGTCAGTGCACCAGGAAATGGGTTTTTAACCTGTTCTCTGCAAGGCCGAGTGTTTAGAAGGTGCTAGAGAGCCGTCCAGGAGGCTGAACTAAAGCCAACCCAGTGGGAACCTCACCCAGCAGCTCCCGCAGGGGCTGGAGTTGAGGAGCAGCCAGTCCCGGTGGCTTCTCAGGGCTTCAGGAGAGCAGCGCTTCCCCTCCATGGCACAGCTTTCCCTGGTAGGAGGGGGCTTCGGAGCGCCCCGTCCATCTCCACCAAACCTCACTGGTACAACAGCGCCATCCAGCTTGAAATGCAAATCATGCTAAACTACAAGGCTCCTCAAGCTCTGGGACACTGCCAGCGGTTCTAAGAAGGAAATGCAGAGTGGCTCGTGCCTACTTCAAGAAACATGAAAAACCTTGATCTAACCTCACACCCAGAAGAACTAGAAAAAGAACAAAGCCCAAAGTTAGTAGAAGAAGGAAATAATAATTACATCAGAGTGGAAATAAATGAAATAGACTAAAAAAAAATCAATGGAACCAAGAGCTGGGTCTTTGAAAAGATAAAATTGATAAACCTCTAGCTAAACTCAGCAAGAAAAGAGGAGAACGAACGACTGGTACCACAGATCCACCAAGGACCGCAAGAGTAGCGTGAAAAATTACACGACAAAAAGTTGGACAACCTGAAAGAGAGAGATACACACTCAACACGGAATCGGGAAGAAACAGAAAAGCCGAACAGGCCAACTACTAGTGAATGATTATTTGAATCGGTCATCAAAAAACTCCCAACAGGGGCACCTGAGTGGCTCAGGGGGTTAAGCCGCTGCCTTCGGCTCAGGTCATGATCCCAGGGTCCTGGGGTCGAGCCCCGCATCGAGCTCTCTGCTCAGCGGGGAGCCTGCTTCCACCCTCTCTCTCTGCATGCCTCTCTGCTTACTTGTGATCTCTGTCTGTCAAATAAATAAATAAAATCTTAAAAAACAAAAACAAAAACTCCCGACAAACAAAGTCCAGGACCAGATGGCTTCACAGGTGAATTCTGCCAAACATTTAAAGAAGAGGTAATATTTATTCTTCTCAAACTATTCCAAAAAAGGAAGAGGAAGGAAGGGTTCCAAATACGTTCTGTGAGGCCAGCATCAGCTTGATACCAAAACCAAAGACATTACAAAAAAAAGAGGACAAGACAGGACTACAGGACAATAGCCCTATGAACACAGACGCATAAACCATCAACGAAGTATTAGCAAACTGAATCCAACAACACGTTAGAAGGATTATTCACCACCATGGAGTGGGATTTATTCCAGGGATGGAAGGATGGTTCAGTATCTGTGAATCAATGCTAGTGACCCCGCTAACAAAACGAAGGGTGACAATCATGTAATCATAATAGATGCAGAAAAAGCATTTTTTAAAAAGATTGTTATTTATTTATGACAGAGAGAGACACAGCGAAAGAGGGAGCACAAGCAGGGGCAGTGGGACAAGGAGAAGCAGGCTTCCTGCTGAGCAAGGAGTCCGATGCAGGGATGGATCCCAGGACCCTGGGATCATGACCTGAGCTGAAGGCAGAGGGCAGATGCTTAACAACTGAGCCACCCAGGCACCCCCAGAAAAAGCATTTTGACAAAATTCAACATCTGTTCATGATAAAAATTCTCAACAAAATGGGTTTACTTTTTTCTATTTTTTTAAAGATTTTATTTATTTGACAGAGAAAGAGAGAAAGAGCACACAAGCAAGGGAACGGCAGAGGGGGAGGGAGAAGCAGGCTCTCTGCTGAGCAGGGAGTCCGATGTGGGGCTTGATCCCAGGACCCTGGGATCATGACCTAAGCTGAAGGCAGACGCTTAACCAACTGAGCCCCCCAGGCACCCCTACAAAGAGGGTTTAGAGAGAACATAACATAATAAAGGCCACCTATGACAGACCACAGCTGACATCATGCTCAATGCAGAAAAACAGATTTTCCTCTAAGGTTAGGAAGAAGACAAGGATGTCCACTCTTGCCGTTTTTATTCAACATTGTACTACAAATCCTAGCCTCGGTGATCAGACCAGAAAAAGAAATGAGGGGTGTCTACGTGGCTCAGTGGGTTAAGCCTCTGCCTTCAGCTCAGGTCATGGTCTCAGCATCCTGGGTCAAGCCCCACATCAAGCTCTCTGCTCCATGGGGAGTCTGCTTCTCCTTCTCCCTCTCTCTTGCTTTCCCTCACTCTTTCAAATAAATAGTCTTTAAAAAAAAGAAAAGAAAAAGAAATAAGAGGCATCCATTTTGATGAGGAAGGAGTTAAGCTATCTCTATTTGTAGGTGATAGGATACTATCCATAGAAAACTCTAAAGGCTCCACCAAAAAGTTATTAGAATAAATGAATTTAATAAAATTTTAGGATACATGAATGAAGAAAGATGTGGTGTATACGCAGCTACACACACAGAAAATTCCTGAGTCTTAAAAAAGGATGAGATCTCAGGGTTATGAGTTCAAGCCCCACACTGTGCATGGAGCCTACTTAAAAAAAATGAATGAATGAATGAATGAATGAGGGGTATCTGGGTGGCTCAGTCAGTTCAGTGTCTGTCTTCAGTTCAGGTCAGGATCCCAGGGTCCTAAGATCGAGCTTCGCATCGGGCTCCCTGCTCTGTGGGAAGCTTGCTCCTCCCTCTCCCACTCCCTGTGCTTGTGTTCCCTCTCTTGCTATCTCTCTCTCTCTTTCTGTCAAATAAATAAAATCTTAAAAAAAAAAAAAAAGAATCTGCCTTCGGCTCTGGTCATGATCCCAGGGTCCTGGGATCGAGCCCAACATCGGGCTCTCTGCTCAGTGGGGAGCCTGCTTCTCCCTCTGCCTCTGTGATCTCTCTCTCTGTCTCTCAAATAAATACTTAAAATCTTTTTTTAAAAAAGGAGAGAAATTTTAAATAAATAAAGGGAAAAAATACTACTACCATGATTTTGGCACAACACATGAGTATTTAGCTTCTACAAATGCTACTTCTGCTCACCTGCATGGCTTGTCCAAGATCACTTTGATACTTCATAAGGCCTGTACTTGGGAAGGAAATGGAGTATTTTGGAACACAGAAGCCAAGTAAGCCAGATACTTCCTTTGCTTTAACACAATTTGTTATATCTTTGCTCCACGTCACGTATGTTTGAAAAATAGCTTGTCCCTGTCCACTTTCTCTCACTGAAGGTGCTGAGAATTAAGATTTTTTAGAATTTTTATTTATTTATTTGTCAGAGAGAGAGAGCACAAGCAGAGGGAGCAGCAGGAAGAGGGAGGAGCAGGCTCCCCGCTGAGCAGGGAGCCCGATGTGGGACTCCATCCCAGGATCCTGGGATCATGACCTGAGCCCAAGGCAGACACCTAACTAACCGAGCCACCCAGGTGCCCCCAGTTTTCTGGTTTTAACCGTACAGTAAAACTTAGATGCAGAGCAAAAAGCAGAACAAGACAAAAAGGTGACGTGGAGGGCGCCTGGGTGGCTCAGTCGGAAAAGCATGTGACTCCTGATCTCAGGGTCATGAGTTTGACACCCCATTAAAAAAATAAATGAACTTAAAAAATAAATACATAAAACTTAAGAAAAAAGACATGGACACAGAAAGCCTGTGTGTGAGGTCGCAGAAGGGAGGACCTGAGATCAGGCACCTGAACAGAGTTCCCATCACACGATGCCACGGGCACTAGCCGCAACACTCGTAGCTTCTGCTCATGTTTTGGAGAAATGAAGTGGCCTTCGAACGCAGCAAGAAGTGAAAACACTCAAAGCTGTTGTCTCCAAAGAGCAGATGTGAGGATCTGAGCGCTGCAGCTTTTCATTAAAAGCCCTTCATTTTTTTTGAGGTTACTTTACTGCGTTTCTCCAGCAGAAGTAAGAAACTCTCCCTTGACCTCTGACACCCTTTGGTTACCGCCTCCTCCCTCTTCCTCTTCATGACGGACCTTCTGGGAGGGGTGAACACCCCTGCTATCCCCACTCCCTCCTGGCCCTGGCAGCTCCTGTGGCTGTCACTTCACAGAAATGGCTTCTCCAGGGTCCCTGGAGACTTCTCCAGTGCCAAGGGGCCCTGCTTTGCTTCCTTCCTGCCTGGCCACTGCTTCCTGCTGCCCCGGTGGCCTGTGTCTCTGTTCACGCTCTAAGCTGCCGTCCTAGCACCTGCTGGCCGTCCACTCTCCCTCGCTGCCACTCTTCCTCTACTTCTGCAACTCTGTTATTCGCTGAGTCCCTACTACGTCCCTACTAGTCTTCTGAGCTCCAGAACTGCACATCCCACTGCCTCTGGGACCGCTGCCCTCCTCGGGCGACAGGCTCCTCCAATGAAACATGTGCAAAACACAACACCCCTCCCCTTCAACCCCCACACTGCTTACCGTCCGTCCCATCCTCCCAGTGGCTCAGTGTCATCAGACGTCACCTAGCGTTGTCTTCAAGCTATCTTTTCCTTACCCCTTCCCACACCCAGTCTGTCAACAAGTCCTGTCTACTCTGCCTCCAGCTGTCCGCAGCGGCCTCCAGAGGCGCAGCTATGATGGTCTGCTGCTGCTGGAATGACCCAACGAGCCCCTACCCAGGCTCCCGGCCTCCACCGAGCTCTGCTCCCCCTCCCCCCACCAGCCACGCTGCGGCAGGAATGGTTTCTCTCTCTGAACCACAGAAGGAAGCACATCACTGCCCTGATGACGGAATAGAGTCCAAAATTCTTAACACGATTATTCCAGAACCTTCACATTTGGCTGGCCTGCAACCTACATTTTCTACATTTATCGCTTACCTTTTCAGGGCCTGGCATGTACTTCCTGTGTCTCGAATGCCTTTCCTTTCATACTCTTGCCTAGAAAATATTGTCCTTTCACAGACAAAAGAGCAACCTGGATTCAAATCCTGGCTTTGCCACCTCTCGCCCCATGACCCTGGGCCAGCGGCTTAATTCCTCCAAACCCCTTTATCTGATCAAAACGGCCCCCACCTCCTGAGGCCCTCAGTGTCACACCCTCACCCCGCAAGCCTGTTTTCTGAAACGCTGCAGCTTCCAGCACATGCCACCACCACGGAAGACCCATGACGCCACCCTCCCATTGCTGAGTCTCTTAGCTGCGGACAATGCCTCCTTGGCTTCTAATGCCACAGTCCAGGTTCACACAGCCCTCAGGCAGTCCCAGGAAATGCATGCTCTCCACGAGGCCCTCGCTCCTGCGGCAGCCAGTACCACCTCTGCAGCCACGCAGTGCAACAGGGACTCACACTAGCAGCTCAGTGGCCGCTGGCCCCCTCTGTGCCCAGGCTGTCCCAGCAGGGTCCCTCCACTCCCAGGACTGCTCAAGCAAAAGCACTGACCACCAGTCCCTGCTCCGAAGAAAAGCAGAGAAGGCTGCAGAAGTGCCTCCCTGCATTCACTCGCCCACGAGCCCCTCTTGGAGGACCAGCTCACCTCGGCACACGGGCACACACTTGCCCAAGCTGAAGAAGCGGGAGTGCAGCTCTCTGGTGAAGCAGATGTCTGCAGCTGCAGGGGTCCTGAAGTAGGGACAGATGTAGTCATCCCTGCCTCCCCTGCACCCTAATTCCCTGCCCTCCCCCAACATGATGCCTGACATCGTCGGCAGTGTGGAAAGGAGGCACGGGAGAGCCTGCGGAACCCCACCCCGTGCCCTGCCTGTACTGCTGGATGCCGCCTCCTGGGCAGAGCAGGAGGAGGGCAAATCTGGGCAGAGACGGGTGAGGCCTGCCAGGCCCACTGCGAGGGGCCCATTCCTCCTCACCAACGCATCAACTTCAGGTTCCAGATGTGGCGGAGTTTCAGGATCCCTAGAGAAGGAAAGTCTTCATGCCCCAGCTTGCCTAGTCCCCAGGGAACATCTTTTTCTGTTACCCGGTTTCAGGGAATGAGGAACAGAGGCAATAGCACTACCATTTCCCTATGGCTGAAGGCAGCATCTTTCAGTCGCTGGGGCTGGACCCTGCGTTGTCCCTGGCTCCTCCCTCTTTCCCACCCTCACCCATACCTTATTAGTCGCCACATCTGGCCTGCCTACCCCCAGGTATCTTTTGCCACTGCCTCTTGTTCTATACCTCTCCCTCCACTGTTGCTGCCACCACACTAGTCTAGGTTACTGAGTGGCTCTAAAAGGTCCCTCCTGGTCCCCCGGTGTCTGCCTATGGCACTCTACAGGCCCTTCTATGCCCAGTGGCCAGGGTGAGCTCTGAAAGGCTCTGATTTGACTAACTAGCTTCCCATGAGCTCTACAACAGTCTAACCTCCCGAATTCATCAATAAAAGCTCTGGGCACCCCTCTACCCAGCCATCTGGGTTACTGGAGCCAAGCAGCTCCCTGTGAAGTCAGCAGAGCAGGAACTTCTAGGTGGCAAAGTGGGCTCCCAAATGAGGCGGGTTAAAGGATACACACTCGGCCTGGGGCAAACTTGGAAGCAGGACACGGGTCTCCCAGCCTCTAGCCCACACCTTCGTTGACAAGATACCCTATGGTTCTCAGATTTAATACTCTGTGGGACCATCCACAGTTTAGAGAATGGAGGGTGCCACAGGCCTGATGCTACAAAGTAAAGCAGCCATCAGACTGCCCTGCAGCTGCTTCCTCACTTCCTCGATCCCTCCGAATTTCTGAAGCCCTTACCAAGTCATTTTCTGAGAGGACACTGAAGGGGCCACCAATCATATTTTCATCGTCGGCGCAGGACACGCAGGAACAGGAGTGCCAGGGATATGTACAGAGCCCAGTGAGAAGTGAGTTGGTTCTGCTTTTGTGTGGCCCCCTCCCGGGTTCTCGCCATGCCTCCCTACGCCCAGAACCCTGGTGCCAGGTACCCCAGAGGTGAGGGTCATCCATGCAGGACTGGTGATTGGAGACAGTGATGAGGGGCGTGGCTGGGCCTCGGTTCTCGATGAGCTCGTACAGCACCTCTTTGTTGTGGACGGTGAGGTGGTTCATGTACTCTGGAGGGAGAGACGAACTGTGGGAAGAGGTCTTGGCCTCATTCTCCCTGGGTCCCAGGGCTGCCCCCAGCCAAAATGGCCCCCACCCACAACCCCAAACCCCAACTCTGGCTGGGCGTGGAGAGCCGTGGCCTACTCTGCCTCGGCTTTGGGCCCACTCACTGGTCCAGAAGCAGCTGTAGGTGCCCACCAGGCCCATGACGACGCTGCTGGCCAGAGTCCAGGTGAACGGCGGCACGGCGGGGAACGGCCATTTCACATTCAGGGGCATCTCCCCCGCTCCTCACTCCCCAGGCGGCCCGGCGCTTCCCCTGCCACAGGGCAGCCTGTGGGGCCGCTCTAGGTCTGTGTCCCCGACCGCTGGAGAACTGGGTCTCTGACAGGCCCGTGCCACAAGGGCTCCGGGCGGCAGGGGACTCGACCAAGGTCACCTCGCAGGTCAGGCCAGGGCCGGGCCGGCCCCCGCTCTCTCGCCACAGACGAGCCGCTACTGGGGTCAGGAGCCGGGGGTCTCAGTGAGAAGCGAACTGGCCCGGCGACGGCAGCCAGGAGCCCCGCGCCCCCGCCCGAAACCGAGCCAGCGACGGCGGCCCGCTCTTCGCCGCCTGTCGTAAAGGGCTATGAGGCCGCTTGACGGCAGCGGGGGCGGGCCCTGGGGCCGTGTGGCCCCGCCCCGCCGCGCCGCGCCGAGCACGTTCCCGGCGGCGGGGGCTGCGCGTCCGGAGGTGTCCGGAGCTAACCCGGCTCCGCAGCACAATGACGGGACACCGCTAAAGGCTGGAGTTCACGGCACTTTTACTTTAGTTCTTCTTCCCCTTTATTTTCATTGAGGCAAAATTCATATAACGGAATTAACCGTTTTGTAATATTTTGTAGCATTTTATACCGTATGCCATGTTTTATGTATGTAACCTGTTATGTGTTACATTAAGTAGTTTCACATAATTAACTGCACACAATTTTGCAGTTACAATATTACAGCTTTGTACAATGTGTGTATATATATGTAACATGTAATGTGATGTATATGTAGCAACATAGGCCAAATAATAAAGATACCATGTATAACATAGTATTTCCTGTCGTTCAGCACATTTCCAGTATTCTCAACCACCACTTCTCTATTCCCATAAGAAAGCCTTGTATCCGCTAAGACGTTGTTTATTTTCCTTCTCCTCCTCTTCCTCCTTCTTCTTTTATTTAAATAATCTCTACCCCCAACGTGGGGCTTGAACTCAGTACCCTGAATTAAAGGGTCGCATGCCCTACTGACTGAGGCCCTGGAAACATTTTCTAAAAATCAATAGAAAGGTGCTTCAAAAATAAGAAATCTGGGCGCCTGGCTGGCTCACTTGGGGTCTCCAGAGAGTGGAGAAGTGTGCAGCCACGTTGGCAGGCGCCCTGGGGACACGGAGAGGAGACTCTTGTCCTCGGGGGTCCCCAGGCTCGCGGCAGGGCTCCCCCGACGTCGGGCACAAGCTCGGGCTCTCGTGTGTTTCCTACCAGGTGCCGCCTAGAGGCAGCCCGTGTGGGGGACTGAGGGCTGGGCCTGAGAGAGCACAGCTCCCGGTTTGCATTTGCATGCCGGCTCCCCACACCCCCGCGCCCTTGGCACAGGGACCCCACTCATTATAGGAACGCTGAGGCTCCATCTCTGTGACTCACAGGGCTGTCATCCGCCCACAGTTCCAGGCCTCCAGCAGGCGCCTGCTTCCACGTGGGTCAGAGAAGGTGGAGTCCGGCCGGCCATAGGCCCCTCGGGACCCAGCCCCAGCGCCAGGAAGGGTGGGGCGACCGGCCTGGCCGGAGGGGTGGGTCGGGAAGAGTCCCTTCCTCTTTTCTTCCCTAAGGTTCCTGCCAAGACCGCCGCAGCGACTCCGTAGACGTGTTGCGATCTGGTTACAGCTGCGGCAGGCGTGGATACGAGCTGGTCTGAGTAGGTATGGGAGCCCTCTGAGCAGAGGGAGGGAGGAAGTTGCCCCCTGCATGGGGAGAAGGGAAAAAGGGGAAGGGAACCCCTGGGGGCCAAGACTTAGCTTGGGAGCCGGGCTTTGGGCTGAGGCCAGAAACAGTCACTATGGTTCTTCTTGCCCTTGGCCCTTGTGTGGGCCCCTGACCCCAGAGCCTTCTAGCCTTCCCTTGACAGCCGGGGGCTGCTCCTACATCCCAGAATAGTAACCAGGACAGGGCACCCAAACCAGCATGAGTGACAGAGCAGGTGGCCCAGGAGAGACAGACATTCAGCCCAGCCAGGAGTATGAAAGAGACTAGATGACAAAGAAGGGAGAACAGGGAAGAGAGGGGCAAGGAAGATAGAGGAAAGCAGAGTGGGAGGTGACAAAACGTTACCTGGGATGCAGTGGGAAGTTACTCAAACAAGAGGACTCAAAGGGGTGCCCCAGTGTTGCAGTCAGTTAATTGTCCTACTCCTGGTTTCGGCTCAGGTCGTCATCTCAGGGTCGTGAAATGGGGCCCGGTGTGGGGCTCTGTGCTCAGTGTGCAGCCTGCTCTGGGTTCTCTCTCTCCCCCTCTCCCTCCTGCTCACTCTCGCTCTCTCCCTCTCTCCCTCTCTCCCTCTCTCCCTCCCTCCCTTCCTCCCTTCCTCCCTCAAATAAGTTAAAATCTTTGGGGCACCTGGGTGGCTCAGTCATTAAGGGTCTGCCTTCAGCTCAGGTCATGATCCCAGGGTCCTGGGATCGAGCCCCGTGTTGGGCTCCCTGCTCAGCGGGGAGCCTGCTTCTCCCTCTCCCACTACCCCTGCTTGTGTTCCCTCTCTCGCTGTGTCTCTCTCTGTCAATTAATAAATAAAATATTTTATGGGGCGCCTGGGTGGCTCAGTGGGTTGGGCCGCTGCCTTCGGCTCAGGTCATGATCTCAGGGTCGTGGGATCGAGTCCCGCATCGGGCTCTCTGCTCGGCGGGGAGCCTGCTTCCACCTCTATCTCTGCCTGCCTCTCTGTCTACTTGTGATCTCTCTGTGTCAAATAAATAAAATCTTTAAAAAAAAAATAAATAAAATATTTTAAATAAATAAATAAATCTTTTTTTTAAAATAAGAGGGCTGAAAGCTATCAGTAGAAGGCAGTGGGGGAAGAGACGGAAGCAGAGAAGGAATATGGTTTATTTTGCCAAACCAACAGTTCCAGCCACGGAGACACCCAGCCAGCTCAGCGTCTCACCTCACAGCCCCTTGCTAGGTGTGTCTTGCCTGATAGCGCCTCCTGTGAGCCAGCTGGGGCTAGATTGGAGCTGAGCACAGAAGTCCCTTTGCTCCCCCCTCCCCCCGCCGTGAGTTGTCCTAAAGTAACTCCCTTTAGCCCATTATAATACTAAAGTCTCCTGTAGGTGGACTTTTCCAGCATTTTTTGAACATACGTTGTTTGCACTAACATGTTGACTTGCTAAGGCCTGCACAATTGAACCCAAACTGCCTATGTATTGTACCCCTAACCCACTGGATAAAAGCTTCCTCTGTTAACGTCCTGGGGAGACAGCACTTCATCCCCGTCTCCTTACTTGTACCAAGAACTAAAAACCTCTTAGCTTTTATTTTATTTATTTTTGTAATGATTTCATTTATTTGACACAGAGAGACACAACGAGAGAGGGAACACAAGCAGGGGGAGTGGGAGAGGGAGCAGCAGGCTTCCCTCTGAGCAGGGAGCCCGCCGCGGGGCTCGATCCCAGGACCCTGGGATCATGACCTGAGCTGAAGGCAGACGCTTAATGACTGAGCCACCCAGGCGCCCCGAAAGTCCTCTTAGCTTTTAACCCTTCCTTGGTTTGTGTTCAAGGTGGTGCACCCCAGGGGGTGAACACCTTGAGTCTGGTTACAGAGGTGACAGAGAAAAGCAGGCAGACAGAAGTAGAGGGACTTACGTTGCTTAAATGAGAATGACACGGATAGCAATCAAGCAAGGGGCTGAACCCAAATGACAGGACAAAGTTTGAGTGCATCTGAAACCAAGGTAAACCAAGAGACGCTCGAAAAGCGGGGGGCTTGCACAGGTAGGTTGAACAAGATGGGCTGTCTGGGGAGGGCAGGGCCGTGGGAAGGGGGCCCATCCCCCTCTGCAGTGGGTGATTTAGTCTGGCTGAGATGATTTTCGGTGCATACGCCCTTGAACCCAGTAATTCTGCTGCTGGGAGTTTGTCTCAAAGATACCATCTCCCAGGCAGAGAGAGACGTGTTGTTAATGGTGGCGAAAAGTTGGAATTCACTGTCACGTTGAACTCTTGTGACCTGTTGGTGGGCATGGAACAAAGGGGTTAACCCCTACGGAAGATGGTCTGGTGGCTCCCCAGAGAAGTGTGACCCAGCAATTTCACTTCTGGGTATACACACGAAAGGATCCGCAGCAGGAACTGGAGGAGATCTTGGCGCACTCAGGTTCACGAACTGTGATTGACCGCGGCCAAGGCTGGACGCGAGCCAAGTGTCCATGAACGGCCGAGTAGGTCAGTTCAGTTGGGTTCATCCATACCGCTGAATGCTCTCCGGCCCTAAAAAGGACAGAAATTCTGACACTTGCTACAACCTAGATGAAGCTTGACGACATGCTCAGTGCACCAGCCAGTCACAAACACACGTAACGTATGACTTCTCTCCTGCAAGGTGCCGAGAGTAGTCTGATTCATGGAGACACAAAGTGGGATGGTGCGCCAGGGGCTGGGGGGAGGAGGATAGAGGACGAGTGTCTAATGGGGACAGAGTTTCAGTTTGGGAAGCTGGAAAAATTCTGGCGATGGATGGCAGTGTGATTGTACAAAACAGTGTGGATGTACTTAATGCCACTCAACTCTGCATTTAAAAATGGTTAAGATGGTGGAAAAAAAAAGGCAAGATGGTAAATTCTATGCTATGTGTATTTTAGCACAATTAAGAAGAATGAAGTTGAGGGGCACTTGGCGGGCTCAGTTCGTGGAGCATGAGACTCTAGACCTCGGGGTTGTGAGTTCAAGCCCCACATTGGATATAGAGATTACTTAAAAATAAAATCTTCAAAATTTGAGAGAAATGGAGAGACTGAGAGACAGAGCATGAACAGGGAGGACGAGGCAGAGGGAGAAGGAGAAGCTGGCTCCCCGCTGAGGAGGGGGCCCGCCAGTGTGGGATTGATCCCAGAACCCCAGGATCATGGCCTGAGCAGAAATCAAGAGTCCTACGCCCAACTGACTACGCCACCCAGGCACGCCACTTAAAATTGTTAAAAAAAAAAAAAAAGTGAAGTTGAGCCCTGCGTGCTGGTGTTGAAGGTGTCCATGGGGAGAAAGGCAGGCGGTCTGTGATGCTGGCGGTTCTGGGAGGCCGGTTCTGGGAGGCCAGTGCTAGCTCGGTCCCACACTGCCATGTCCTTTCAGAAGCAGAACAGAGCCCAGCTGGGAGCGTGCCCTGGGACGGCCTGGATTCCTCCAGAGGGTCCCAGCAGCCCCCACACAGCCATGCACTACCCAGCCATGCTCCTGCTTCTCCTGCCTGGGGGCGCTGAGGCCTTTCGCATCTGTGCCTTCAATGGCCAGCGGCTGACGCTTTCCAAGGCGGCCAGAGAACATGTGATGGACACCTTTGTTCGGGTAGGTTCATCACTGAAGGAAAGCTGTGCCCACGACCCAAAGCCCCCGCCCTGCCTGACCAGGGGCATTTCCCAGAGGAGAGGGGACATCAGGAGACCTGGGTATGGAGATGGGGAGCACATTCCTTCGCTGTCATCGGCCTCCATCTCCTCTGTAATCTGGGTGCAGTGTGGTTGGGGCGGCACTCGGTCTTCTCCCTGGTCCCGGTGCTCTCCGTGGGCCTCAGCCAGAGAGCCGTATCACTCTTGGCCACACCAGTGCTAGTTCCCCAGGGAGCCCGACTTCCTCCCGAGGTCGCTGGCACTGACCAGCCCTCCTGCTGTCCGGCAGATCCTGGCTCGCTGCGACATCATGGTGCTGCAGGAGGTGGTGGATGCTTCTGGCAGTGCTATCTCTCTCCTTCTCCGAGAACTCAATCGGTGAGGAAGGCTCTGGGGGGCTAATCTGGGGGCCCCCCCAGCACCTCAGGGGCCCTGACTCTGGGTTTCCCTGTCCCGGCAGATTTGACAGCTCTGGGTTCTACAGCGTCTTGAGCAGCCCCTCGCTGGGGCGCAGCACATACATGGAGAAGTACGTGTATGTGTACCGGTAAGCACAGACGGGGCCGGGCCGGGGTTGGCACCGCGCCCAGTGCCAGGAGCCTCCATCATCCCAGCAGCTGCAGGTGCCTTCCTCCCACGGTAGCCCTCACCTTCTCATTGCACTTTTTCTCCTCAGAGGTTTTATTTCAGGCTCAGATTCTCCTCCAGCCTAGCCAGCAGTGATGGCCACGTGTCCCTATGGCAGGGGGACTTCGTTATCCGTGTGCAGACGTGGGGCCGCTCTGCCTCTCGCCCGTGGAAACCAGCGCAGGGGCTCAGGGCAAGGCTGGCCTCCTCTTTGGGAGTGAACCAGCTAAAGCTTCTGGGAAGAGACTCAACAGTGGGGGCTCATTGAGGACCTTGGGCAGACCCAGTTTGCAGAGACAGCCCTAAGTCTGTAGGACAGCCTGGGGTGGGGGAACCCTCTGGGGTCGGGATGGAGAGGGCAAGGGGAGTGCTCAGGTGAGGAGACCTACTTATACAGATGAAATCATGTGTCTAGAATTCACTTCCGTGTTATGTGAAGTATATCTCAATGAAAAACAAGTTCTAGAAAAGCAGCTAGGAAGGCTGCGGTCACATGAAATAGGGCTGGTCATGGAAGGCCTCTTGCTCTGAGTCCCGGCTGAGTTAAATATCACCGATGTGGGGCCACTGCTTCTCATGCCTTGGTCCCCCAGGTCACACAAGACACAGATCCTGGATTCCTATGTGTATGAGGACACGGATGACCTCTTTGCCCGGGAGCCCTTTGTGGCCAAGTTCACTTTTCCCAGCAAGGGTAGGAAGGGAAGAAGGGTGGCCCCGCTGCCTGGGAGCAGGAAGGAGGGGCGGGCTGGCGGTCCCGAGGGCGTGGTTGCTGGGAAGAGGCTGGGCGAGGAGTGCCCAGGAGCGGGTGGGAGCCCTTGGTCCCTGGGGCCTTGCAGTCCTTCCCAGCCTGGTGCTGGTCCCGCTGCACACCACTCCGAAGGCCGTGGAGAAGGAGCTGAACGCCCTGTACGACGTGTTTCTGGATGTCTCCCAGCGCTGGCAGAGCCAGGTAAGGTTGGGATGATCGCACGGGGGACCGGGGGGAGGGGCACTGGGTGGCCGGGTCTGACTCCTGCCCCCCTCTCCAGGACATGATCTTGCTCGGGGACTTCAACGCTGACTGTGCCTCACTGCCCAAAAAGCGCCTAGGGGAGCTGGTGCTGCGGACGCAGGCAGGCTTCCAGTGGGTGATTGGCGACGAGGAGGACACCACAGTGCGGGCCAGCACCCGCTGCGCTTACGACCGCGTGGTGCTGCACGGGGGGCGCTGTCAGAGCCTGCTGCGCTCCGCGGCTGCCTTTAACTTCCCCAGGAGCTTCGGCCTCACTGAGGAGGAGGTAAAGGGGTGAGACCACAATGGGCCCACAGTTAAGTGCCTCGGCCCCAACGCTGAGGCTCTGTCCTGCTGCCATCCCCCAGGCCCTCAACATCAGCGACCACTACCCTGTGGAAGTAGAGCTGAACCGGGCGGCACCCGGGCTCCCGCCTCTTGGCCTGGCCGCCCTGTTGCTGCTGCTGCTGCTCCTGCTCCCCCGCCTGGGCCTGGTGGCCTGAAGCAGCCCTGAACCTGCCGCCCGCAGATGTGAGGACCGCGCTGCCTTCGGGACTCAGATCCTGCTCGCTCCCCCGTGTGTGCTCCCTAGAGACTCCTCCATCTGATCGTAGCTCCACCCCACCGCAATGCAACCCTTGGCCATCTGCCTTCTCTTCGCTTGGCTTGTGTTCTTTGGTTGGGCCCCTGCCCGGCATTAGAATGTAGGGAGGAGGCATGCCCTGAGGCTAGACGCATGCCACTCTGCCCCCAGCTAGTGTCAGGAGTGGGGACAGAGCAGGCTCCAGGGCTGGGGGCTCAGGTGATTTGCACTCAACTGCAGGGCTCAGAGAAGGGAATCACAATAGGTTGGAAGATTTTATTAGATAACCAAAAGGAAACACCGCTGAGAACAAAAAGCTAAATTGCGGGTCTATTACATACGTCAAGCGGATGTGCCAAGGGGCCGTTTTTATTACACACAGGATCCCTATGAATCAATATTAAAATTGCGGCAGACAGAGGGATCCATAAGCAGTTTACACGCACACACGCATAGTAACTAGCAAAGTATTTACAGTTGTTGAATCCAATAAATAAAAACAGTTGCTGTCAAGCCCAAGTTCACAACCACGGTGCGGCCCAACCTCCCCCCACCCGGAGTACAGTCGATCCACACTGGCTGCGTGACCACAAGGCGAGGCTCGGGCTGGTAACCAAGGTTAAGGGGCACACAGAAGAGAGAGGCCCCGCCCATGAGTACCTAGGTGCTTGTGCAGGTGAAGGGACTACCAGATACTTAGCAAAATGTTAACAATGATCCTGTTTTGGGTGTTGGTATCGTAGAACCCTTCCTTCCCCAGCTTTATTTTCCAGAGCTCAGTAAAACCAGCAAATATTTATGGTTTAGAACCATCTCAAGGTCAAGAATAAAGGTAATTTTCAATCTTAATGGCTGTTAAATAATGATTACTAAAGGCTGGTGGGCTCTCCAAGGGCCAGAGACTCAGAGCAGTGAAGCGCAGCCCAGCGAAGCAGCAGTGGGGCTGGGCAGCCACCGTGGGCCACTCTGGAAGCCATCTCTTTAGGACCCTCTTCTGAGAAGCCACAGGGTATCGGGCCTAAGAGATCCCACCAGCTTATTTGTGCTGCCCCAGGGTACTGTACTGAATGCTCCTCTTGGAACCCTGGCCTACAACCGAAGTGCCAGACAGCACAAAGAACCCCCAGCCCAAGGGGAGCTGCACTCTCTGCCAAGAAAGTTCATCTTACAGGCCATTTCAGGTGGTCTGGGGGAGCTTGAGCTCAGGGTGGAGCAGTCAAGGACTTGTAGAGGCCACAGAAGGGGTGGCAGGTAGTTTCGAGTGTGGGTCAAAGCTGCCTTACAACTTTTAACCCATGAAACTCCTCAGGGGCTAACAGGAAGACCCATCTCCTAGACAGCTGGTTGAAACATGGCCGAACCGTGCCAGGTCTTCACTTCTCCCCATTTCTGATCACATTGCTGGTCTGGGACCCTCTTCAAGGAGAGCTTCCACAGCAGCCACTTTACTAAGGCAGCACTCAGTGCCTAGGGACTCATCAGAGTGGACTTGTAAAGGGAAATCCCAAACTGACAACTTCTCATCTAAGCAGGTCCAAGTCAACACCCTAGACAACTGAAAAGATGCCAATTCTGGTCAACTTAGCAGCCTTCTCAAAATAAAGGACTGTGACTTCAGAGTCTCCAAAAAGCCCCCCCCCCCACCATGAATCCAGATGCACAGACAGACAGGAAGTTGGATTTATTGGTGGGCATGAATATGACGGGAAGGGATAGTGCCAAGGTTCTCATGAGTGCAGAGCCCTCCATTTGTCCAAGGGACCACGGTTAGGGATGTATTTGACCCCACAGCCATCAGGGATAAGCCGCTTTTCAGCCACCATGTCTTCAAATTCATCTGCATTGAACTTCGTAAAGCCCCACTTCTTGGAGATGTGGATCTAGGGAGAGATTAAAAGAATGTCATCATAACGTCTGGACACTGAGGCAAGCAAAGAAAAGAATGGTGCTTTCAGCACAACTCACCTTCTGGCGGCCAGGGAACTTGAACTTGGCCCTGCGTAGGGCCTCAATCACATGCTCCTTGTTCTGCAGCTTGGTACGGATGGACATGATGACTTGGCCAATGTGGACCCTGGCTACTGTGCCCTGGGGCTTTCCAAAGGCACCCCGCATACCTGTCTGCAGTCTAAATTGGAGATAGCCATGAGGTCAGACCCCAGCATCCATCAAAAGGGCTGTCTCCAAGGTCCCTTAGGGCAACCCGTACAATCAACAGGCTGCATACACTACCGAGGAGCCTACTGTTTGCAGCCATGGCACACTGGGCCCCCATAGACAAAGAGCACAGTCGGCTTAATTGGCTGCAGAGAACAGAAAACCCCAAAACTGACTAGCCAGTCCCTATGAGGTGGCACTGGGCTCATCCGAAAGACCGAACTGTGACTGCTTCAGCTACCTGCTTGCTGGCAGATGGCTGTCAGCAGGATTAAAGCTACTCCCTCAGAAGCACCTCCCTCCACCAGTCAGTCACCAAGAGGTGAAGTCTGAGTCACCATGCCTCTTATGCTCGTTTCCTCAAGTCAATTCTGTGCAGTGGTAGGAAGGGAAAATAGTCCATTAAAATGCACCCGGTTGGGACGCCTGGGTGGCTCAGTTGGTTAAGCAGCTGCCTTCGGCTCGGGTCATGATCCCAGCATCCTGGGATCGAGTCCCGCATCGGGCTCCTTGCTTGGCGGGGAGCCTGCTTCTCCCTCTGCCTGCCATTCTGTCTTCCTGTGCTCGTTCTCTCCCCCTCTCTGACAAATAAATAAAATCTTTAAAAAAAAATGCATCCGGTAACATGTAACCTGGTTTTATTACAGGTGGTTGAGTTTGGTTGTGTGAGGCCCATTTATTTACTCTGATTAAGAAAAAAATCAAGCCAAACAAGGGCCTCAACTATGGCAAAACACCTGAAAAGGCGGAGACCCAGGACCCAGCTCACCTGTCCGCTCCAGCACAGGACAACATCTTGTTGATGCGGATGACATGGAAGGGATGGAGCCGCACTCGGATGTGAAAACCATCTTTGCCACAGCTTTTCACCATGTATTTGTTGGCACAAATACGGGCAGCCTCCAGGGCTAGGTTGGCGATGGGGGGGGAGGCAGCACAGTGAGACAGGACAGCCCAGAAGCAGTTACCATAACCCCCCCTGGCTCTCACAGCCTATCTGTAGCGGCCATGTTGACAAAGGCTGCCCATTGGATACTCATGACTGATAAAGTCCCGGCAGTCAGAATGTACAGTGATTAGGAAGGCACCCTGCCTCACCTTCAGAGGAGAGCTGCTCGTATTCATCGGACACCATGTGGCCGCATAGTGGGAACTCATCTACTTTTGCCTTCTTCCGCCCCAGGTCAAAGATGCGAATCTTGGCATCTGAAAAGAACTTGTTAAGTGTGTGGGAGTGGATGCCATAGGCACCTGAGTCAGTGGAGCCAAACCAGTTTAGTTTGGGAGCTCTCCCACTACTTACCAGGGACACCTCTGCAGAAGCGAGATTTTGGATACGGCTTGTTCTTGCAATACCGGTAACTGCGGGGAGGGGGGAAACCCAAGTTTACAGTTCACAACTGAACCCAACAATACTCTGGGGGGCTCCCATAAACTAAGACGAAAGGAGGACTGGGAATGGAGAGGACAACAATGTGTCAATCTCCAGCTGTCTCCACCCCTGGTGGTTTTAAGCAAGATATGGTCAAAGTAAGGTGGTGAGATGTTAGAAAACACCCATGCTAAGAACATAAAAGCAAAACAATCTCGCTTGATCCCTTATTATGGTTTCATACTTCGCATAAACTCAACATGTCCAAAAGGGCTTTTTCAGTTAAAAAAAAAAAAAAGTATGTCTCACTTCAAGGCATTGCCAAGTCGCTGATTAGTAATTCAGTTCATGCCGTCCACCGACTTTTGGGCACGTGGCACTAAGTCCGCCTCCAAACCACGTGTGAAGAGATCCTGACGCCCCCTGCAGGGCACACGAGGCGGCTGAGCCCGCTTTTTGGGGCTGCCCTTGGCGTCCGAAAAGGCACGGGCATGTCGCCCGGAAATAAGACCGGGATAGTACACAAAGGCCCTGAAAGGGTACTGAGGCTAAAAACGTGGCGAATTTCCAAGACAGGAGGGAAGCAAGGCGGACGTCACTCCCAGCCCGAAAAGTGGTGGAACGGATGTAGTGCAGGGTAGTAAACCTGCCACCCCGCACAAAACAGAAGCCGCGCTAAAGAGCAACATCAACTTTTAAAAGAAACAGTATAACCAAACACCCCAAGCGACCCGGAAGGTATTGGGAAAAACGTAGAGTCTGTTCCCAGTACAGGAAAGGTGCACTAGAGGCCCCACCCCACGGTTGGTTTTAGAGGCGAAATACGGATCTCCCTCCTTTTTCATAGCTGCTAAATTTCACGGATTCGGGACTCACCACCGGGCGGGGCGGCGGCCCATGGCGACACCAGGATCTTCAGTGGCTGCAACGAAACAGATAAAGTCGGACAGAAGGCGAGGGCAGGCCTCAAACTAGGCCAGAGAATCAGTAAGAGCAACGCACGACCCTAGAACCTCTACTACTCACCGCGCCGAAGGAAAAGAGGCGCTCCCACGCCTGCGCATGCCTTATATAGGCGGACTATCTTCACGCGTAGATACCATAGAGTCCTGGCCAAGGCGGATGGACGCTCTGTCACACGTCCTAGACCATAGACGCAGCACCGTTGTGCGCCTGCGTGCAGGCGTGGCTTCCGCACACGCGCAGAACGGGCCACAGCAGGGTGTTAGCATACGGGCGACCGCTTGGCCAATCTGGCGTCGCCACATCGGCACGAGAAACCTGCTTCCGGCTGGCCATCTTGGGTGTAGAACTCCCGCCGAGGCTTTGCCATCACTAAAAGACATATATTCCTGAAATTGAAAGAAGTACCCTAGAGTGGGGCTTACGGCGGCTGCGTGCGTGTTCCTGGAGGTCACGAGGCTGAGACCCGGCCTCCGAGCCTCCCTCTGGGCTCCAGGACTCCACGGCACACGCCATGCTGGAGTCTCGGTCCGCGTTCCTTTGTCGGCGGAGTGGCTGGCTTACCCCGCCCACGTCTCCCCCGCCCTAACCGAAGAGTCCGGACCTGGCGTTGCTGGGAACCTCTCGCACAGCCTCCGGTCAATGGAGACACGGGGCGGGGCTGCGCCCTCTCGCGAGAAAAGAGCCAGGGAGAAGCCTCCCCCGTGATCCGGGGCCCGAGAGACCCCGTGTGAGCCTTAGCTCCAGCCCCGCCCACCCTGACCCGGCAGAGGAAAGAGACAGTCGGCTCCCAAGCTTAACTTGGACTGGGAGGACTGCGAGTCCACCCAAGATGGCAAAGGAGCACGAGATGTCATTCCTTCTCTGGCTGCGCCCCAGTCCTGGGCTCTGAGAGCGGCCTTCCTGGGCGCTTCTGGGCGCTTCCACCCTCCCAGGGCCCATATTACACAATCTCTTCCCCTCCCACTGCGGGCCCCCGCCCGGAGTGTGTGCCTCTGATATGGTTCGCAATAAAGCGCCCGCCCCCACAACAATAGTATCCCAAAAGGTGAGCAGAATTAGTGCTTGAGTTACCAGCAATCTCAGTAACCGCCATAAGTGTCCACACTTTTGGAGGTGGGGTCAGGAGAAAAGTAACAAAGTCTTTCCCGTGTCACTTGATAGGTGTGGCCTACGCCAAGAAGGGGATCCTGCTCAAGCACACCTGATCTCCAGGACAATCTGTCACTTGAGTAAATGCCTGCAGGTCCCTTTGTGGTTTCCACTTACACCGATGTTGCAGGGTGCTATCCAGGGCACCCATCACCCCATCCATCGAAGGACTCTAGTTCTGGAAAGTGGGTGAGAGCCTGTGATTCCACTGGAGCAACAAAAGTCAGGTTATTTTGTTCTTCTACCTAGAGCATTTAGAGTTATATATATCAAGCATGCTATAGCCTCTGCCTGCTTATCTCATTCATGGTGGTCTTTTGTTGTTGTTGTTGTTGTTGTTACTGTTTTTTGAAGTAGGCTCCAAACCCAGCATGGGGCTTGAATTCTCGACCCAGGGATCAAGAATCTCATGCTTTACTGATTGAGCAGACCAGTTGCCCCCATGGCTTTCTTTTCAGAGCTTTTCAAAAATGCAGGTGTTCCCTCTTTAAGGTTCTCACAAAGCTTCACGAAAAAGAGCTGCTTCTGGCCATTCCATGAAACACAGGGATGGGGTGTTCAGATCGACTGTAATGAATCTACCCTCAAATTCCTCTCTGCCCAATACTTTATGTACCTCCACCCAACATTTTGTATTCCCTTGTCTACCTCACAGCAAGATGGTCCTGGCATTAAAACCCATCAAATGAAAGACACCTCTGAGTCCAAGTTTCAGTCCACCTACAAAAGTGTACTGCTAGGTTTCAGACCAGCACACGTGCTACTGTAACTTCTACCGAGAATATCTCAATTAGGGACTTCAGCACCATTGAGTGTCTCAGCTTGCCTCACTCTGACAGCCTGAGAATCCATCCCCATAATGCTCGAATAGGATTCATTTGTCAGATATAAGATAAACCTGGGGATTTGTAATGATGTGTGCACTATTTCCTCATGGTTCACACTTTGTGCCCAGGCAACGCGGGGGATTGCACAGATCTCAAACACAATATGAGTTCCTTTGCAAAGATCGTAACCCAGATGACGTAATGACACCTTATCTACCAAGGAAATGTGAGGCCTTTAGATACTGGGAAGCAGCTATATTGAACTACAAATGACGCTCCGAGGGACTGATGTCACCCCTTTGTCAGCTTCAACTGAGGCCCACCAGAGGCCCCAGTGCCAGGCGTGGCGGTCCCACTCCTCCAACCACCGCCTTTTCTCTCACACGAGAAACACGACCTGGGAACTCCGCTGACCTTGGGATTCTGTAACCCGCACAACTAAACGTTGTTTGATTTTCGGCCCTGCCCACCCTGGCAGGCAGAGGCACTAAGGGAATTTGTAGGGCCCTCGTGGAAGTTCTCTGGTTGTCATATGGGTGACATGAGCCGAGCCCAGAGGGAAGGAACCCGGACTCGTCCTTCTTTCTCGGCGCTCTCTCAGGTGCACTCGGGGATCGTCGCGCACCCCCATCTTCATGACCGTCCTCGCCGCGCCCGGGCGACCCAGGGCGGTGGCCGCTCCGGTTCCCCGCGGCGCTCACTGCCGGGGTTGGCCCTTCATCCCGGTGAGCCGTAGGTGAGGGCCTGGCGACCCACGAGGCCCCTGCCGGCCACGGGGGCCTCACGTCCCCCTTCCCACTGGCCGGGAGCGAGCCCCGCACTGCGGCCCCAGGGCTGACCAGACCTGCCCCCACATTCCGTCCCCGCGGTCTGTCTTCCCGGACCCCTTCCCGTGCGGATCCTGCATCCGTCGGGCATGAGTCAGGCTACGGGAAACAGACAGGGTTTCCCAACCGAGGGGACTGACTGGGAGGCTCGGTCACTCAGGGACTGGACGACTGGAGTCACAGAGGTAATGCGGGAGGAAGCTGCCGCCCCCAGAGCAGTGGCAAAGGGGGAAGAGGTTGGCGTCCGGGGAGCCTAGAAGCCAGGACGGGGGCGCCTTGAAGAGCCAGAGCCTGGAGCCCTGAGGAGGGGCTGCTGCAGTTTCCCAGGGAAGGAGGAGCCCCACCGCCCAGCAAGAGGGGAACCCGGGCAGGAGGTCATTTCGGAGGCCCCGGCTTCCGGGTCACTAACCCCTTCCTCAGCGGCACCCGTCTGGGGTCCAATCCATCTGTTGGGACTTTTATTTCAATGACGGTGTTTCTTTTACTTTTAAAGTGCTTTTTCAGGGACGCCTGGGTGGCTCAGTCAGTGGGGCGGCTGCCTTCGGCTGGGGTTGTGATTCTGGCGTCCTGGGATCGAGCCCCGCATTGGACTCCTTGCTCGGCGGGGAGCCTGCTTCTCCCTCTGCCTCTGCTGGCCGCTCTGCTTGTGCTCGCTCGCGCGCTCTTTCTCTCTCTGTCTCTCTCTCTCTCTCTCACTCTGACAAATAAATAAATCATCTTTTTTTTTTAAAAGGCTCTTTTTGAAATCTGCCTGGACACTTTTCTTGTTTTTATGTTTTTACTATTATTTTTTAAGGGTTGTATTGATTACTTGAGAGAGAGGGAGGGAGAGAAAGCACGAGGTGGGAGGGTCAGAGGGAAAAGCAGACTCCCCGCTGAGCCTGGAATCCCAATGGGGGGCTCCATCCCGGTCCGGGGACTCGATCCCAGGATTCCGGGATCATGACCTGAGCCGAAGGCAGGCGCCCAACCACCTGAGCCGCCCAGGCATCCCCAGAGCGCTGGTTTCAGGCGGGATCTCCATTCCGCTCTCTCACCTCCCGAAAGCCCTTCCTCCTAGAACCCAGGAAACCCAACCGGGCAGCTCCCCCACACAGCCCCAGCCCGTCCCTGAGTCCCTGATCCCTCCTCTGTTCTCATGGGCTCTGCTTCCTCCGGCATTTCTCTTGCTTACCTGTGGGCCACCTATGCATTTCAACAGCGTAACTAATTTTCTCATTATGGATTCCCTCGTCTTTCTCTCCAACTGGACTGGCATCCCTGGATGGCAGCAGCAGGGGGCCGAGTGGCACCGCCCCACCCACCCCGGCCCAGGCTCCGCCGATCGGCACCGAGCCTGTGGCCAGCTGTCCAGGACCCCGGGGATTGGACCAGCGGGTCCACCTGCCAGGCTCGGGCCAGGAGGAGTTGGCAACGGGGACTCGTAAATTCTGCCCCGAATCTCCGCACTGTCCTCACGCTTGGCAGGAGGTCTTTGTGCCCAAGACACGCAACCCAGAAATCAGCAACTGACAGTTGAATACATTTGGTTATCTAGAAATGTGCAACGTCGGGGCGCCTGGCCGGCTCGGTTGGTAGGGCATGTGGCTCTTGATCTCGGGGCCGTGAGTCCCAGCCCCACGTTGGGTGTAGAGGTCGCTTAAAAACAAAACCTGTTTTATTTTTGTTGTTGTTGTTTGTTTGTTTTTTAAGACTTTATTTATTTATTTTTCAGAGGGAGTGAGCACAGGCAGACAGAGTGGCAGGCAGAGGCAGAGGGAGAAGCAGGCTCCCCGCTGAGCAAGGAGCCCGGTGTGGGACTCGATCCCAGGACCCTGGGATCATGACCTGAGCCGAAGGCAGCCGCTCAACCAACTGAGCCACCCAGGTGTCCCCAAAATAAAACCTGTTTAAAAAATGGGCAGCTTCTTGACAGCCCAAACCAACAAGCCTAGTCTTTCAAGGCCAAAGCCACACTGAGGGAAACTATTCGCGACATCCATAACAAAGAACGGACAGCCCTAGCGGAGGACGAGCGCGCCTCTTTGCGGGAAGCGATTAGTTCGTGTCTGGCAGCGCGTTGAACGCCGGTAGGTCTCCATCCCGCGGTTCCACTTCCAGGTGGTTATAACCTAGAGGGAGACTGGCGCCGGTTTCACAGCAGGCTGTTGCGGCGCCAAGATGCAGTGCGGAGAGCGAGCGAGGACAGGCCAGAGTCCCGGCAGCCAGGGATCCGTTCCGGAAAGCACGGTGCACCTGTGCTCTCCGATGCCGTGCGGCCGGAGAAGGGACGTACACATTTGTCTACTGACGTGGCCGGTTTTCCAAGACGTGTTGCTACGGAAAAGAAGTGGAAAAGGAAACAATGGAATCAACGTGTAGTGTGTAAAATCGAATAAGGACGTTGGAGATTGCAGCAGCAGAATACAGTGAGAAGAGAGAAACAATTGTTAACAATGTGGCTCAAGGGGCGCCTGGGTGGCTCCAGTGGGTTGGGGCCTCTGCCTTCGGCTCAGGTCATGATCCCAGAGTCCTGGGATCGAGCCCCGCATCGGGCTCTCTGCTGAGTGGGGAGCCTGCTTTCCTTCCTCTCTCTCTGCCTGCCTCTCTGCCTACCTGTGATCTCTGTCAAATAAATTAAAAAAAAAAAAAACAATGTGGCTCAAACTAATGTCGCTTTGTAAACATTTTCAATCACGTGCTGTGCAAACATGCAGGGTGGTCAGGGAAGATGGTCCAGCCGCCCTGGAAGGCGATTCCGCAGGTCCTTTCAGAGCGAAGCAACTGGGACGCCCGGCGGACTCAGTTGGGAGAGCGTGGGACTCTGCACCTCGGGATCGTGAGTCTGAGCCCCGCGCTGGGTGTAGAGGCGACCTCAGAAAGAGAAAATCTTTGACGCTTCGGCGCCCGTCTGCACGGGACCCAGCGACCGTACTCGTGGGCGCTTATGCCAAAGAGATAGAAACTTCGACCACACCCGTGGGCACTTATGCCAAAGAGACGGAAACTTGGGATCCCACGAACACCTGTGCATGAGTGGTCGTAGCAGGTGTGTTCCTGGAGGCCTGAAATGGAGAACAAGCCAGGTGTCCCTCAGCAGGTGAACGCCTGAGCCTGATCAGTGGCTCCACACGGAGGACCGGAGCCAGCGGCAGGAAGGAGGAACTAACTGTGGATTCATGCAGCGGCCCGCGCGGATCGCAAGGGCATTACGTGTGTGTGACGGGAGGGGTGGGGGGGGGAGCCCACCGCAGGCTGCCCACCCCGGCCGCCACCGCACGGTTCCGTGTACCTAGCAGTGTCCACACGACGGAATTCTAGACAAGAATACAACGCTGGGGGTCGTAACGGGGGCCGTGGGTCGGGAGGAGAGGCGAGGAGGCTGTGCTCACGTCAGGTCAACAGGAGGGGTCCTCGTGAGGGACCCACGGGAACGCGGATGCCCGTGGCAGTCACGTGACTCTCCACGCAAGGAAACGGCTGAGCCAGCGCGCCTGCGCACACACACGGACGCAACTCACACGGCGGCTCTCGGATGGCACCAAGGCCGCTTCGCGGTGTGCGATGGCAGGAGGCGTGCAACCTGCCGACCCTTGGGGAACTGTGGCAGGCATCCTGGGGTCTGTCACTTCCCCGCCCGTCACTTCTCCAAGATACAAGCTCAGGGGTGCCTGGGGGGCTCGGAGGGTTAAGCTTCTGCCTTCGGCTCAAGTCATGATCTCAGGGTGCTGGGATCGAGCCCCGCATCGGGCTCTCTGCTCAGCGGGGGGCCTGCTTCTCTCTCTTCTGCCTGCCTCTCTGCCTACTTGTGACTTCTCTCTCTGTCAAATAAATAAATAAAATCTTTTTTTAAAAATCAATTTATACGGTGCATGGGTGGCTCAGAGGGTTAAGCCTCTGCCTTGGGCTCGGGTCATGATCCCAGGTTCCTGGGATCGAGCCCGGCATCGGGCTCTCTGCTCAGCGGGGAGCCTGCTTCCCCCACCGCCCCCCACACCCCGCCTGTCTCTCTGCCTACTGCTCTGCAGGGAGCCTGCTTCTCCCCCCGCCCCCAGCCTGCCTCTCTGCCTACTTGTGATCTCGGTCTGTCAAATAAACAAATAAAATCCTTAAAAAAAAAAAAAAAGAAAGAAACAAGCTCAAACCAAAAGCACGCAAGCAGGGCTCCGCGTGGACAGACAGGACGACGTGCGCGGCTCTGCACAGAGAGCCCCTACCGTCCTTCCCCCGACCCCGGCCCCCCGCCACCCGGGACGCCCGTCCAGCCATCGGACAGTTCCCAGGGCCCGACCGCGAGGAAGGAAGCCGCGGGAGCTGAGCCCCGCCGGGCGCGCAGGCGAACGGCCTGTATGGATTGGGCAGAGGAAGTGTCCGTCAGGCCGCAGGGGCTGGGCTTCGTCGGCGGCCTGGGGGAGGGTCCCGTCAGGAGCCGAGCTTCCTCATTGGCGAAGCCAGCCAGAAGGGGGCGGGAAACTGGCGCCCCGCCTCCTGAGGGGCGGAGCTTCCAGTGGGCGCGCCGAGGGACGTGAGAAGACGGAGCCGGGGATGGCCGGGGCGGGACCCAACAGGCCTGGAAGACGCCCGAGCCTTCTCGACACCGCCCTCCGCTCCTGGGCTCCGCCCCCCGCCCCTCCGAGTCCTGGAGGCCCCGTTTCCCGAGACCTGGGGGGGACTTACCCATTCTTCCGCGGGGAGGCGGAGGAGGAGCCTCTATGGAGTGCAGGCCCCGGGCGGCCGCGGGGCGCGGGGAGGGGGGAGCGCGGCTCCGTTGGGCTTCTCTCCCGCTGCGCCCCGCAGGGCCCCCCCCCGCCCCAGCGCTGTCCTGAGAGTGTCTGGCCCCTAGGCCGCCACGGCCAGTGTACTGGGGACCCCAGGGTCCTAGTGAGGAGGGAGGGGGCGGGGGGAGGAGGGAGGGCGGCGACTGTCTCCCGCTCCCCCCGCCCCCGCCCCAGGATGACAGAGCGCCCTGTCATTCCGTCTCCAACCCCTCCCAGTCCTGGCCTCTGAGAGCTGCCCTGCTGTCCGCTCCTGGGCACTTCCACCCTCCCAGGACCCAGACTGTGGCCCTGCCTCCCCCTACACCCACCCCCCCACCCCCCCACCCCCGCCCACTCCTTGCGAGCCCCGCGCACTGTGTTCCAGGGCCCCTGAGCGTGTCTGTGTCAGGGACGGTTCCCTGTCAAACATACATCCCAAGATCCCAGCACCCCACCCCACCCGCACACACCGGCCTAGTATCCAGGAAAACGTAGGCAGAGCTGGGGCCTGTACCCGGGAAGGTGGTGTTCGTCAGAGGTCTCTGTCCACGCTTCTGGGCGTGTGGACAGCAGGAAAGTAACAAAGTCTTTCCACGTCACTCGACCGGTGTGGCGCCCTGGGAGGGAAAGCCGCTCCAGCACACCCGTGCTCCAGGACCACCCGTGGTGGGGACCATCGGCGGTGCCTGCGGGCCTCTCACCTGGGGAGGTCAGTCAAGGTGAGCCCGGCAGACCAAGCTCGACCTCGAGCTCGCAGCTTCTCTCGGAGCCAGCGGGCGCGATCAGGAACCATCCATCCCGGTGGTTCTCACGCTGGAGGGCTGCACAGGAACAGTCACCCCCGGGGGCTTGTTCAAACTCGGGTCACCGGGCTCCACCCCAGAGTCTCTGATCTGGCAGATCTGAGGTGGGGCCTGAGAAAGGGTGCCTCTGACAAGCTCCTGGCTGTGGCCGCTGCTGTCCCTGCGGGTCTGAGACAAGCCCCCCCACCCCTACCCTACCCCCACCCCCACCCCACCCACCGCCCTGGCCCTCCTGGTGAGAAGCAGTGCTCTGGAGGCCTGAGACTCCTAGGGGTGTGTGTGCCTGCCCTCCCTGGGGCTGGCTCCTTTGCAGGGTCCCCACGGGTCTGGCAAATGTCAGGAGGGTGCTAGCCCTCGAGAGACCAGGGACTGCCCTCGAGTGGCAGTCACCCTTTCCTGCCTAGGTGGTCTGGAGGGCACCGTCCACAGCCCAGGCACGAGAAGAGTGTCGGCTTTGTCCAGGTGCTCGGGAATTCCCAGACTGGGGCTCGTGACATGTGGACGCGTGGGAGAGAGGAGCGGCGATGAGCCCCGTGCCTGGGAGCGGGGATGGACAGAACTCTCTGATGAGGCAGAGGAAAGACCCAAACGCTGGGCTCGGGGATGGGAAAGGAACATGGGCCCTGAGATCCAGAACGTGGATTTGGGTGGCGGGGGGGGAGAGTGGCGGGGAGCTTGGAGACCACACCGGGGGCTGTCCGCCCGAGAACGGCCCCGACTGTTGTCTGGTCTGTGCGTGCGGTCGGCCCTCGAGCTGGTGGGAAGCCGCTGCCTCTCTTCACCCAGGGGCTTCCCAGCTCCTCGGTGAAGCTGCCCAGACCCGCTCAATGCCCAGCACCACTGCCCGCCCGCCTAGGCCTGTCTTGCTGGTTGGTGTTCGCTTGGCTACGTGGTGGCCTGTTGTCTGGTTGGAGCCGCAGGTGAAGTGCGAGGCCAGTCACTGGCCACCGTTTGTCCCCAGAAGGAGCCACCCTGGGACCCCAGCACCTGAGCGCATCCTGGCCGTGAGACCAGGTGGAGGAGCTTCTGGCTTTGGTTCTCCCCGCTCGCCTCCTCCACGCCCTGCAGCCGCTGGCTCGTCAGGCTTGTCCCCGTGGACTGCTTCAGGCTCTCTGGGTGTTCATGGGATGAGCCCTGAGTCACACCTTGCTGCTGTTTTTTCCCCCACCGTGTCACTTGTCCCCTGACTTTGTGGGTTGGGGGCGTGTGTTTGGTCAGGCAGACAGTTTTGGGTTTTGTGTCATCGGACTTTCCAGGCTTTTCCTTGTTTTTTAAGTCGCTTTATTTGAGAGAGGAGCGCGTGCACGCCCCTGTGGGGAGGGGTGGGGGGCGAGGGAGAGAGCGGATCCTCAAGCAGACTCCTCCCCGCAGGGGCTCCATCCCAGGACCCTGAGATCAGAACCTGAGCCGAAACTGAGAGTCGCCAGTGGGATGCTCAACCGACAGAGCCTCCTCAGGCGCCCCGGGTCTTCTGTCTTTGCAGGTTTGCAAACAGAACCCGCGGAAAGCCCCAGAAAGCAAGCAGGATACGCGGCAGAGCTGCTGTGGGGCCCGCGAAGCCCAAGGAGCGTGCGCTCTGCCCTTTGCACAGGGGTTGCTGCTGGCAAACAGCCCCGGAGGCAGTCGGGGGTCTGGGGAGCAGGAAGGGCTTTCCCATCCCAGCAGCCCCGTCAGCAGCCCCCCCAGGCCCGGGAGCTGGGAGGCCCCCACCCAGGCCCCACCCAGGCAGGAGGCTCCGGACCTCCTCCGCTGGGCCCAGTGGCTCCTGCTGCCCCCCCACCCCCGCCGCCCAGTCCTCCCCACCTTCCCCAGGGGCGGGGGCCGCTTGCCCTGCTTGAGGCGGGTGGGGGTCACCTCTCTGCAAGCAGCGCAGTCCCCGCTCTTCCCCCCACTCCCCTCTCCTCCCCTGTGCTCCAGCCTCCACGGAGCAGCTGGCAAGCAGGTCGGGGCGGGGAGCGGAGCGGAGAGGGGCAGGCCCCTCTGTGGGGGCGCAGGCCCACAGGCCCCTCTTCGTCCCCGACGGGCAGTGTCAGGTAGCCCCGTGTGCATGCTGGGCTCTGCTGGCTCAGGGGGCGGCAGGTGCCAGGTGGCCTGTGGCGGGGTGGGCGGTGGAGGCGCGGCGGTCGGTCGGGGCAAGGAGCTCCCGCTGTGGCCTCGGGAGCCCAAGGGCGTCTCCTTTCCCCGGAGAAGGAAGAAGCGCCCGCCCCATCCTTCCTGGCCGGGACTCAGAGATGACTTCCCGGTGATGACAGGCTCGGACTCGCTCGGGTAGCTCCAAATTTGTCACGCAGGTTCTGGGGGCGGTGCTCTCCCCGTTGGTTCTCGCCGCTGGCCAGTGCCAGGGAGGGCCCTTGGTGGCAGCTCCTGGCACCGTCTCGGGCCGCCCTGTGCTTTTTGGACCCGGGGACAGTGGGTCTCGGGGGAGCCTGGCTCTGTGTCTCCCCGGAGCAGAAGCAGAGAGACTGGGGCGTGGCTTGCTGGGCCTTGGCTCGGCGGGGACTGTGAGGTCGTGGTTCCTGGGGCCATCCCTCCGCCGGGGTGTTGGGCCGCGTGGTCCTGGAGACGGCTCCCCTGGAGACACGCAGGCCCCGGGGAGCCCCGCACTCCCGGTGACACGTGACCAGTGTCTTCACCACCCCCCTGGCCTGTGCCTGAGCTGAGCCACCCTCCTGTCCCTGGGCCCTGGGCAGGAGGAACAGCCAGGAGGGCCCGGCTTCCCTGTAGCCTTCCCTCTGGGGCCACCCGCCCAGGAGGGCTCCCGAGGGCCCCACGGGTGCCGAGTCTCCCCTGCCCCAGCTGTGCAGGGGCTCCTCCTAGTGGCCTCTCTGCCGGTGGGCGCACTCCCTGGCCGCGGATCCTGTCCCTGCCCGCCTGTCCCCGCTCCAGCTTCGCTGCCCAAACCTGGCCCTCACCCTCTCTGACCGGCCTGTCCTCAACAGATGTGCCCACCCGAGGACAGCCCCCAACCCCACTCACTGTGCCGTGCTTCCCTCAGCCCTCGTGGCCTCAGGCAGGGCCCGCTCGGGGACCCCTGGTAAGACAGCCCCCCTCGCCCCCGAGGGGTGGAGGTGGCCAAGCCAGCCGCTGAGCAGCGGGCCAGCGGGCCAGCCGGCCCCCCGCTGGTTAGTGCCGTCCCCTGGATGACCTACCTTCCATGTGAGGAGGGGACACGGCTCTCTGCGGGGAGCCTGTCTGAGGTTGGAATGGGCCTTCGGGAGCTGGAGCGGGAGGAGGCCCGTCCAGAGCTGCAGAGTGCTGCTCGCACCTGGGGTCCCTATGGTGGCACCTGTCACCCTGCGTGCTCGCGGACCCTGTCTTAGCGGCCACCCCATCCTCCTTCCTCTGGCTCCGTCGGGGTTCCGGGGTGGGAGCTGCCCTGAAGCACCTTGGCCCTATGTCCTGGAGGGAGGTGAGGCCCCCCCCCCCATGCCGGGTAGCCCCCTCGGGAACCCCACAGTTCCCCAGACTAACGTTGCCCTTGCTGAAGTGCTGGGACTCCCTTCCTGTGTCACTGAGTGGCAGCCCACCCACCCTGAAGGGCCAGTGCTCCCCTTTCCTCCCCCCCCAGTCCCCTTCCAGCCTCCTGCTGGGCAGTGCGGGGCAGCGACAGGCCACAGTGAGGGTCAGGAGCAGAGGTGAGGCTGGGCCAGGGTGGAGGCTGGCTGTGGGGGGGAGCGGGGGGGGGGGGAACACCCACGGGGATGCGCAGGAGATGCGCAGGGGGCAGGACCTGCAGGGCAGGGGGCTGCTCCAGACTAGGGTGAGCAGCGGTCCCCTCCCTAGACTTAGTGGAGGAGATGGGGCCAGCCTGGGGAGGGCGTGTGGCCGGGACCGCTCCTCTGCTCCCAGTGCCTGTTGGCAAACAGGAGTGGGGCCTGTGGGGGCCGAGGCTGCACCAACCCCTGTGGCTCTCGGCGGGTCCCCGGGCCTTCACAACCCGGGTGGGAGCCCGGCCGAGGGCCTGGACCTTGCACCCCTCCGTCTCCTCCTAGCATCCCGGCTGGAGGGGAGGGCGCTGGTGGCGGGGGTCGGGGGTGTCCTCCAGGGGTTTTCTCTGTACCAGGCCGGTTTGCCCCCAGCAGGATGGAGTCCCGGGACTCCTTTTCCTGGTGCCATCGGCCTGTCCTACCCTGGGGCCCTTTGCAGGGATGGCGTCCCAGTCTTGCTACCCTCCCGCCACCTCCTCGCCCGCGCCCGGGCCCCCGCCTGCGCGGGACTCAGGCTCAGGCCTCGTCTGGCCTGTAGTCTCTGTCCGGCACTGGCCCCAAGGGCTTGTTCTCCCCCAGGCTGGCATCCTCTGCCCTTGCTGCCCGACGTGTCCCAGCTGCCTGGGCACGATGTGGTGTCTGGGGACGGACGGGGGCTCCCGGTTAGCTCGGCTCGGCTCTGGAGCTGTGCTTCCGGGGGGAGGGGGGCCCTGGCCAGCATGTAGAAGTGGCGGGGCCTGACTTTATTCACCTGTGTCCTGCGTGCCTCCAGTGGGACAGCCTCTCCCGGGGACTGGCCACCGGGAGCCTAGGGTAGCAGACCAGACCCAGGTTCAGGAGCAGTGTGGACCCGACAACTCTCTCTCCTGTCCTTAATGCCTTCTGCAGCCCCAGACCGTGTACTCTGGAGTTTTTGCAGGCTCCCTGCTTGGTGCCAGGACTCAGCGGCCCCGACTTATTCTCTCTAGCTCCCGCTGCTTGATCCTGTGCAGCCAGGGTTCAAGGCAGGTGCACCCCTGGGCTTGCCCTGTAGGGACCTCCTCTTCCTCTGGGAACAGTAGGGGCCGCAGCTGGAGATCCAGTGTCGGAGCACTGCTGCGAGGTCTACCCCTCGCAGAGTCTGTGGGGCACTTGTCTCAGCCTCCCTGTCCTGGGTGGTACCGCTCTGGCAGCCCAAGCCTGCACACCTGGTGCCCCACCTTGGGCCACTGGGTCCTCTGTCCAGGGAGCCACTGTCCAGTGATCCAAAGGCAGCTATTGCCCTCCTGCTGTGCCCCTGGGCCCCTCAGAACCCTTGGTGGGGACCGAGGGGAAGGAGGCTGCCCTGAGCCCTTGGGAGTGTGAGAACTGGACTGTAGCTGTCCTGGTGGGGCAACTCCAGAGCCCTGGGTTGCTTTGGGGAAGGGGGCCCATGGGAGCTTTCAGACAGCTAGTCCCAGTGTCCTGGAAAGCACTAAGTGGAGACCTTGACGCCTGGCCTTTGACCACCTTTGGATCGGGGCACATGGAGACAAATGGATGTTGTTGTCCTTGGGGAATAAATGAACGGAAAGGGGGAGACTGTGTCACATGGGTGGGACTATTCCCTGTCTACTTTCATGCAAGAAACTACAGTGGTGCCAAGTACGCCTCACTGCCCCTTTCCTGCAACAGAGAGGCGTGTAGAGGGCTATCCCAGCCACAAGCCATGCCATCTCTCTCCCTTTGGGATGCCCCGAGCTCAGCTCCCTTTCCTCACGCTCTGCCCCAGCTACTCCAGACCGTCACGTCAACCTTGCCCTTGGGTCCAGGAGGCTCCACTTGCCTTTCCGTGAGATCCATGGCCTGCCCAGGTACTGAGTGTGGGGCAGTTGCGTTCCCAGGCAGGGTTAGTCCCTCCTCTCCACACACTTGACTTGGGATTAGCTGGTGAAAGGAGCTGCAACACCGTGTCTCTCTGAGATCCTGGTGCACTGGTGACCTGACACAAGCCCATGGAGCTGTCAGGCCCCTTTCTCATCGGTGAGGAAGCATGTTGTCTCCATGCCCACTGCCCACGACAGAATATTCAGGTCTCTGCCCAAGGCCTGGCATGGCTTGTAGCAGCGGTAGGGAGCCTGGGGAAGTCCAAGCCGAAGGGGGCCAGGCCCTGGGGAAGGAGCCAGGCGGGAGTGACTTGCAGCAAACAAGGGAGGCTGAAACTGCGGGGAGGAGGAGAAAATTAGAAGCAATTCATTTCTTTCATTTTTTTTCTGTGTATTCTAAACGCAGGCGTTACTTTTAGGAATACACACACACACAGGCAAAAGTCTAGTGTGCAAGAAAAAGAAAGAAATGACCAGGAGCCAGGGCTAGGTGGGGTTCCAGTTCCACCCCTGCCCCGAGCTCACTGTGTAGCCATAAACAGGAGCCTATACGTGCTGTGCCAGCGAGGCTGGCTCTGGCCAAGTCCTACTGCCTGAACAAGGAGCTGGTCAAAGGCAAGGAAGTGATGCCACGGCCCCACCCATCAGGGAAGGCCTCGTGGAGCCTCTGCTTCCCACCTGAGTGCTGGCAGGACTGAGCTAGTATGTGTGGCCTCACGTGGCATGCTACCCTGGGTTTTCTTCGCACTCACTTTAAAAAAAATGTACGTAGACTTTTCAGGTTATGAAATACTCCCTCCCCCACAGAAAACCTGGAGATAAGCAATACTGCCAGGTGAGGGACTGGATTAGACCCAGAAGCAGTGCGGCATTTCTCCCATGGCATTAAACAAGCAGCTTTCCAGGAGAAACCCACTGGCTACACGCCTTATTTCCTTCCCATCCCCCCGCCTGGGGACACCGATAGGCAGGTTGTCTGCTGTTCCCCGTTAAAACAGCCATAGTCAGGGGTGCCTGGGTGGCTCAGTGGGTTAAAGCCTCTGCCTCCGGCTCGGGTTGTGATCCCACGGTCCTGGGATTGAGGCCCACATCGGGCTCTCTGCTCAGGGGGGAGCCTGTTTCCTCCTCCCTCTCTCTGCCTGCCTCTCTGCCTACTTGTGATCTTTGTCAAATAAATAAAATCCTTAAAAAAAAAAACCAAAACCAGCCATAGCCAGCATTGTGCATACAGCCTCGCCTGATTCCCAAGTGGGCTCTCCACATCCGGGGGGGGGGGCACAGTTCTTTACCTAAGTAGTTTCAGCAGCTTTGGGTGCCAAGTAAGGGAGTGAACCCTACAAGCAAAGCACAAACATGTCCATGGGTAGCATGTGATCCCTACCCCAAATCCAAAGGAAAAAGGGAGAACCAACAAAGCCAGATGTTGATCCTGGAGACCCCAAGGCCTGGAGGCCCCCAGCCCGGGGAGCCTGATCCCTATCCAGGAGAAAGAGCCCACACATTAAAAATAAATGGTCTTTTTATTGTGTGTCCACGAAAACAAAGTCAGGGTGGCCTTGGTTAATCCCCCCAACAAGGTGACAACAGACAGGAGGCATGCAATGACAACAACCATGTTCTCCTCTCTAGGAGAAGGGTCTCGCCCTCCTAGGCCCTAAGGGTCAGAGGCAAGCAGGACCAGGAGACTCCAGAGGAAAGCCTGCCCAGGCCCACCGTGCTACGGAGGGCCTGGGCGTGCTGCTTCCCTGGAAGAACAAGGCAGGGGGAGCAAGTACTGACCTGGGCCAAGCCCAGCACTCCCAAGCTAGAACACACAGAAAAGCCCCACCCCCTCCCCCAGCAAACACGACTAAGGCAGTCAGCCAGGACTTCTGAGAACAGCTGGCCATGAAGCCAGACCCTCAGGGCTCCGTCCAGAAGGGGTTGCCGTCCTCGGCCTGTATGGAGTAGTAAACAAAGAGCAGGAAGGCAGCAAAAACCAAGAACAGGAGCAGCTGGCCCCAGAGTGGGACCTGGCGGTCCTGGCCCAGACCAGCCCCTGGAGCCTGCTTTTCTGGCCGGATAGCACGACGGGTGAGCCACGAGGTGGGGGAGGATGAAGATGAGGATATGGGAGAGGTGGAAGAGGATGTGGGGTAATAGGACAGGCCCAGGGAGCTTCTGGAGACGTTGGAAACAGGGCGGTAGTGCACGATGTTGTGGTAGGCGCTGTCCCGGCCATAGGCAGGGCGTTCCCTTAGGCAAAGAGGAGAGTGGATGAGCCAGGAGGCCCTGGGCCCAGAATCAGCCCCGGTGCCTGGCCCTTCCTGCTACTCACCTATCCTTGCTTTCCTCTTCAGAAGAGAAAAAACTGTCATCGCGCACCTACAGATAAGAGTCAGGGAGAGGGGACTGGCCGGCAGGGTTAGTGTGGCCTGTCCTATCCCTCAGTCCGAACTTCCCCAGCCGCCTTATTTTGACCATCGCTTAGAGGCCCAGACTACGTTCCCTCCAAAACTCCTCTCAGTTCGCAGCCTCACGTCTGTATGTCTTTGCCACTTGCTCAACGACTGTCCTGGCTGCCTGCACCTTGCTTTATGCCCCAGGATTCTGAGAAAGCTCTCAAACTTCCATCCCAGATCAGGGTGCAAGGCACGTCCCACGTGTTCCAGCCTTAAGAGCCCCGACAGCCCCTTAGAGGAGAGCCGTGACTGGGAAGGTGTCTGCTCACCCCACTTCCCTGGAGGCACAGGACCTACTATTTGCACCCAGCAGCCCCCTTGTTTTGTCCAAACCCAGCTGTGAGCCTCATGGGTTGTACCTGACTCCTCTACCGTCAGCTCACCTGGTGATGAAAGGTGTCTGTATCTGCGAGTGAACTGGAGGGCTGGCGGAATCCCTTGGAGGTGCCCACAGGCTCAGGCTCCCCGTAAGTCCTGGTGGTCAGGTAACTCTCCTCGTAGTAGTCACCACCATAGCCTTGGAGAGCAAACGGGACAGCAGTGCTCCCACCTGGCCCAATGGTCCTAATCTGAATCCCATTTGGGGGCCTGTGGCACGGTTTCTCCCTTCTAGGGCTGCTGAGGATGATGGGGATTGAGATCTCAGATTCTCCCTGACACCAGGGTCCCTGAGGCAGTGGAATGAAGGTGGCAGGGTGCCCACCCCACCCCAGCTCAGCCTTACCCTTGCTCTGGTAAAGTAAGGCGTCCTCCTTCTTGGGCAGATCGTACATATCCGAGTCCACGGACGCCGAATCTAAGTCTGAATGGGGTGGGGGGAGGACCATTTGCCCCCATGGCTCCCCTCCCTTTTCCCCGTGCCCCTCCCAGCCAGCGCCCCGGCCACACCCTCCCGACCCCGTCCTCCCCGTCGCCCAAACCCTGTCCCCGGGGGCGGCAAGGTGGAGCGCTGGGGCAGGGAGCCTCACCCGAGAACCGATAGGAGAAAGAGGATGCGGACGAGTTCGAGGGCGAGAGCCTCCGCCTCTGGGTCTCGTACTCGAAGATCTTCTTTTCGTAAAGCTTGCGAGTGGAACCTGGCCAGACACGGGACGCGAGGCGGTCAGGGCCGCAGGCCGCGAACCCAGGGATAGCGCGGGGAGGGGGCCCGCCCGCCGCCGCGTACCCACGACAGGCCCGTGCGGGATGTTGTACTGGCGCAGCACGGCGGCCAGCTCGGCGTCCGACAGCACCGCGTAGTCGTCCATGGCGGGCGGCGGGGGCCTGGAGGTGGCCCGGGCCTGGCGACACGAGCCGAGCTTACGGCTGCCTCAGAGCACGGCGAGGGCAGCGCCAGCGGCTCGGGAGCGGCAGCACTCGCGTCACGCCTGCGTCACGCTCGCGTCACGGCCGCGCACCCTGAGGCCTGCGTGCGCGGCGCGGGGCGGGGCCAGGCCTCGAGGAACCGTCGCGGCAACCGGGCGGGTCGCGGGAGCAGGCGGGCCCGGCCTGAGAAGGCCCACGCGTCACAGACTGGCGGGACCGGCCGGAGGACATAGAGAGGCGGGGCGAGCGCGGAAGGCAAAACTGCGCAGGCCCGACGGGCGCCGGAGCGGGCGGGGCACCGCGCCGCGGGAAGGGGGCGGGGTCGGCGGGCCGAGAGACGTCACCTGCTGGCGCGTTTGGGCGGGGCTTGAGGGAGAAGCGCGGCCTGCGTGGGTGGGGAAAGAGCGTGGGCTCGCCGGGGCGTAGGAACGGGGCGGGGTCAGCGACCGAGGCGTCACCGACTGGAGCGTCCCGGTCGGAAGGGAGATGCTGGGCGGGGGGGGCCCTAAGCAACTCGAACCGGCAGAAACCGGTCAAGACAGGAAAGCGGCGCTGGACTGACGCGCTGGGCGTGGCTCGCGCTCCCTGAGTCACGTGGGCTCCGCCCCGTGCCCGCCGCCCCCGCAGTTCCCGCCC